>NC_060281.1:8211099-8445038 GCF_021613505.1 Equus quagga
CAACACAAAATGCTGGTGAGAAAGTGGGGCAACAGAGACTCTCATTTATTCTTGGTGGGAATGCAAAATGGTACAGCCTCTTTGGAAGACAGTTTGATAGTTTCTTACAAAAATAATCATATTCTTATCATGTGACCCAGCAATCACAATCCTGGGTATTTACCCAAAGAAATTGGAAACTTACGTCCCTAGGAAAACCTACACACAGATGTTTATAGCAGATTTATTCATAAATGCCAGAACTTGGAAGCCATCAAGATGTCCTTCAGTAAGGGAATGGATAAATGAAATGTGGTACGTCCAGACAATGGAATATTATTGAGCACTAAAAAGAAATGAGTTATAAAGCCATGAAAAGACATGGAGGAACTTTATATGCATAATACTAAGTGAAAGAAGCCATTCTGAAAAGGCTACATACTATAAGATTCCAACTATATGCTTTTTGGAAAAAGCAAATAATGGAGACAGTAAAAAGATCAATGATTGCCGGGGGTTTGGGGAAGGGGGATGAATAGATGGAGCACAGAAGACTCTTAGGCCAGTGAAAATAATCTGTAGCATACTGTAGTGATTGATATTCATCCTTATACATTTTTCCAAACCCATAGAATGTACAACACCAAGAGCAAACCATAAGGCAAACTATGGACTTTAGGTGATTACGGTGTGTAGGTTCATCAGCTGTAACGAATGTCCCACTCTAGTGGGGAATGTGGATAATGGGGGAGGTTATGCATGTGTGGGGGCAGGGGATATATGGGAAATCTCTGTACCTTCCTTTCAGTTTTTCTATGAACCAAAATCTGCTCTACAAAAATTGTCTTAAAAAATCTTTTTAAATTAAAAAATGAACAGGCACATCTCTCATTCTTTACTGACTGTCTTCATACAGGGGAAGACCTTGACTGATAAGCCTGGGTGGAGGTTTGGGGAGTGTCTAAAACCTCTTCTGAAGCTGCATCTTTTCTGGGCTTGTGCACGTAATTTCCCAGTTAAAGAACATTGCCCCCTTCTTCTCTGGATGCTTTAATCTCTTGCTCCCCCTGGTGTCTATTGCAGTAAGACAGTCTCTCTGGTGGTGTCACTGGTAGTGGTGCTTCTCTTTGTCTCAGAGGCCCTCAGTGTGGCATGGCACCAAACTGCCAATCCCATGAGAGCTCTGAGTCAGGCAAGACAGAAACCAGGCCCCTGGGCAGCACTCTGAAAAACCAGAACGTTAGACTCACAGTACATTCTTCTTTCTCTCCTGAGTGGAGGGAGGAGCCTGGGAGCTGGGAGTTTGTTCCAGATCTTGCTGCATGCTGCCAGGATGGGCTTTGTTGGGCAATTGGAAGAAACTTTCTTCCTGACTTCCATCCAGCTCTTTCTGGCTTTGCATTCACCTGGGGTGCTGCACCCTCATAACTCGCTTCTGGAGTTCTCAGAAAAGTAATTTGTAGAGTCAGAATTTCCATGGGGGGACATGGGCCTGGGGCTTCCTATTCCACCATCTTGCTGGTGTCACTACAGTAAATCACTTTGGAATGCAAATTTTTAATGAAATTATAAAGCTAATATTGTAGTAATGAATAGAATTTTTAGGAGCCATTTTTGTGAATTTAAACTTGCAAAAATACCTTTTCCTTAAAAAATATTTTGGCTCATTTTTATCTGTTTTTTAACCCAAAGTATGCTTGACTAATTTTGAAAATCAGCGAAGATATATTTTTATGAAATTTCGCATAAGTTATATGAATGTAACATTATAAATATCGCTTTTCAGTGACGATGATTGGCTTCTTTTTCTTTCTTTGCCTGTTTTAATGGTTAATATATCATCTTGAAGGGAAGCAGTTTTCAAAACCTAATCAATTTTGTTAAGCTTAAGTGGCTAAAATTTAAAAAGTAAAATTTTTTTCTAGCATGACAGTTTCAAGTGTGCAGGTGAAAAAGAAGATAGTATATACAATCAATGTTAATTCTCAATAGAATTTCAGTGAGGGTAATTTATCTTGCTTTTATGCACAAAAAAGCTAGTGTAAACAAAATTAAATGATGTGTTTTTTAAAAGAATTACAATAGAACTGAATAATTGCTTTTCTTTAAAAGAAGTATAGCCTATTGATAAATTCATCACTTTGATAATAGTTAATCAAAGTTGTGTTTGCTCAATTAGAAAAGTATCAGCACTAACATATTTCTTGAGCATTCTTTATGGATAAAGTGCTTAGGCCTGCTGGGGGCTATTTTCCTAGAAATTATCCCTTTATTGCAATGACCAGAGAACCGTAAAACTGTTGAAAACATAAAATTTTTTGGATAAAGCACATAAAACTATTACCTCAGAGCATGCCAAAGCGTGCAAATATTTCATATTTAGAGTAAACTATTTACGGAAGGAAATGTCTACTTTTCAATAGTAACATTTATTTTTTGAGCCAAAGAATGAGTCTCTCAAATGCATTTGCATTGGACACACTTCGAGGGCCACTGCCTTTGGGGATGGATCCATTGATTAAGTGCCTCAGAGGACATAAATAACAGATGAAAATCTGCTCTTGATTAATTACACTTAAGGAAAAGTATATTTAGAAACCTGACTTACAGGGAGTTTTGTATGTTTTTAGAAAACATAATTTTCAAATTAAAAGTGATTTCTTCTAAAAGCATCAGTAATAATGGATATAAATGTGATTTCTTTTTTATTTTGACTCTTCCAAGGTATTATACACTTTATTCTTGATTGCTTTATCTATCTGCATATCTGTATGTCTGTTTACCTATGTATTTATCCGTCTGTTAATGGTCTATTACTCTACTTACTTCCAAAATATTTTTGAGATCACTCAAAACAATATTTCAGTCATGAGCTAAGTGCAACGGTGGGAAATGTGGGTGGGCAATTTACCAGGTTGGGATTTCTGATACAAATAACTTTTAGATCCTCATGAACAGAATCCCTACAATCTCCTTAATCATTTTCTGAAGACGTAACATAAGTGTGACATATACTAGATGAAAACAAGAATATTTGGTGAACTTAACTGGGGGCCAATGAAGAATGAGAGATTTATTTGCATCTTAAATTTGTTCTCCCACTCCTGTCAAGGATCAAAGCAGAATAACAAGTAGTTTAACCTCTTTAATATTTGATAGTATTTTGGATAACTAATACTACATGAATTAATCACATGTTAAAATTAAATAATAAAGCAAAAACTCAGAAAGAACTTAAAAATGACCCATTTCTCCAAACCGCTCCTCCTGGCTGGTGAGCTACTGCAAATTATCAGTTAAAGCAGAGTCAGCCTGATAACCACCCCCTTAAAATTGTTGACTGAGCTCTTCGAATTTGCCCTGTTTGATTTTCTTTCTTCCTGTCCAGATGTTACTTCACTGATCCCCACCAATCCCTTTCACTGTGTGTCCTCTTGGCTTATTTTAGGCTAAGTGAACTATCACAGGACCACCATCCGGATGAAATGTCATAACAATTACACTGCAGAATGGTAGTACAAGATATCCTTTGGTGATTGAGATGGATATCAAAGCAATGGAAACTTTATTTGACTAGAATTGCTAATATATTCAAGGTCTGAGGGAACATCTTGCTAGCTCAAACTCTTACAGCTTATTGTGAAATGTCGTCTAACTCTTCATGTCACAGTAACTTTGCCTGGCAGCATGATGAGCCATGGAGTCAGGCATCTTTTTTTTAAATATACAACTTTCCTATTGACTATTCATACTCCTTTCCTCCATAGTTCCTTGTTGATGAAAGAAGTGTTGTACCTGAAAATTATTATTAATAAATAAAATATTAAAATGTTTTCAATTAGAATAGTGTGCAAATTAAAATGCAGTGTTTTACACTCTGAATCTAAAGGTTATCACTTAGTCTAATTATCCTCAAAATTAAAGTGACAGTTTTATCCATCTACTATAGCGTTACTCAAAAATGATAAAGAGTTTTCAACTAAATTTGAAGAACATCCTTGGAATAGTTTAGCTTTTCATGTGAAACTCACTTGCACCATCATTAAGGGACTTTCAAAAATATAGTCATTCTGTAGAACAGGAAAACCTAAGCATGATTTCATAGCTTCAGAGGATGTGATTCCATATTATGGCAATATATAGGCTATGTGGCACTTAAAATGCATCCGTTTATATGCTCAGTAATAGAATACATGTTACATTTATATGCCTGGAATAAAATAGGTTTAGATATAAATATATATACATACACATACATATTCTATTCTATTTATGGCCATTTATTTTAAGTATTTTGAGCAAGTAAGTATTTTAAGTATGTTTTCTAACATGGCATTTATATATTATATACTACATAATATGTTGTATAATATATATCACATATATGCATTAATTAATATACAATGTGCAGTGAGAAAAGCCAAAACACAAGGTTGATGTCTAGAATCATCCCTCTTTTGTGAAGTGACATTTATTAGGATAGAGTTGGCTATGCTGCGGTCACAGATGGAGCCTGAAATCTTGGATTACTCATACACATAAGGCTGGTGCAGGGCAGGGAACACTCCTTCGTCTGGAAGCTACACTCAGTGGCACACATGGTCTCCAAGAACATTGTAGCTGAGAAGGGAGAGATGAGGGAGCTGCACCAGGTGTTAGCTGGCTTGGCCAGAAGGTACGACATGTTGCCCAGTCCCTTGTCCAGAATTAGAGCCACAGCCCACACATACATGCCAGAGGTCTCAGGAAATGTCAAGGGTGATGGCACGCGTGGTGAGCACTAACTCTAGCTCTTCCCTGCCGCAAATGTATTTTATTTAGAAAATAAAACGTCCTTCATAAAGCAGACATAGAGAAATCTTAATAGCAGCTTTCTGAGTAACTGAACTGTAAATTTTAATTCTCTTCTTCATGCTTTTCTCCACTTTCCCCAATACACCATAATATGTACTGCTTTCATAAAATGATTTAAAAGTATTAAAACTACAAAGTAGCCATTGACTCCATGCCATGTTACTTTAGCTTTTTATTATTTTTAGAAACTGTTAATTTGTCTATTTTTTTGATCACTATGGGCCTCAGTCAAAAATAACTGTATTCTGTTAGCATTCACCTTGTGGCTGGGTAAAAGATGAAATGTGAAAACATAGATATTTAATTAGACTTTAAGATTGAACAACTTAAATACAGTTAAATATGTTCCGTTAAATTTGGAGCATAATATTTTAAGTGTATGCTAAAACTATAAAAACAAGCTATTAGGAATCAAAAGATAATAAAGTTTGTACGGTAGGGGAGAGGATGTTATGGGGAGAGTGGGAGAATGGAGCTCAGCTATAATCTCAAGGGGAAATTATTGACACAAAATGTCAAAATATCAAACACGTAAAACACCTTTGTCCCTTGTATAAGCAGCTGTAACAACTGTGGGTATGCATATTGTCAAACCCCTGGATTTTCCAAATTAATTGCTCCAGCATCTATCTCTCAAATTATATGAAGACGTCCAGATCTCTCTCATGAAGGCTGTCGTGGGCTTGAATTATCCAAAGAACTCAGAGCTCTTCAGTCAAAAAGGGTTGGTCGTGCTTCCAAATATCGAGTGAATAGGTAACTGGAGGGTCAGTTTCACTGTTTGTGTCCCTACCAAAGCTTTATGGGGCACTGCTGAAAACTCCCTGCACAGTCATTTTTCATGGATTTCAGTGTGTTTCACACTTTTTCGTTCCTGACGTTATAGCTTTTTAATCAAGTTACCTGCCCAGTTTTGCTAAGTCACACACATTGTAAAAAAGTTGATCAAAAGATGCACTATTTTCTACCCTTCCTTAATCCATCCCCATTTGCTAGGTACTTTTGCAGCTCTTCGCATCAGGAAATGAGTTTATTCTTCTACCCTTGAATCTGGGAAGGTCTTGTCTCTTGCTTTGATCAATAGAATATGGTTCCAAACCTAGACCTCAGAAGGCCTTGCTCCCTTCTTCTCATTCTCTTAGAACCCTGCTGCCACAATTTGAATAAGCCCAGGCTAGCAAGCTGAATGAAGAGAGATATGTCACTCCCTTGTCACCAAACCCTGTAGTGAGTGAGGGCTCTAAGATGAGCTAGTCTCCAGCCAGCCCACCAGAGAAACATAAGCAAGCCCAGGCTGAGATCAGCCAAGCCCGGCCCAGATCAGCAAAGCCACACAGTTAAACCATAGATTGATGAGCAACAGCAAATGATTGTTGTGTTAAGCCTCTAAGTTTGGGAAGGTTGGTTATACAGAAAGCTAATCAACATGCTACTCATCCCCGTAAACCTTTAGAACAATTCTGTGGAGTTCGGGACCCCAATCCAGACTGATACTATCTTTCTTCATGTTGAATTTTCCTGTCATGCCAGTGGACAGTAATTCATCAAAGAAGTTTTGCTAATATTGAACTACAAAAAGGAAGAAGTTAAGGCCTGGGACTCACTGATCCCAGCAGGCTCTTTTATCCCTACGCAAATTTACTGACCTCCTCAAGAGTGACTGTTTTGCATGCCAACAAGTCTACACAAAAGAGCACAAGGAAATTTTTGGAGGTGATGGTTATGTCTAGGATTTTGGTTGTGGTGATGATATCATGGATGTGGGTGTGTATACATATATATATATATATACATATATATATCTCCAAACTCATAAAAAGTATATGTTAAATATGTGAAATGTTTTTTACATTAATTATACCTTAATAAAGATTTAAAAAACTTAAAAGTGTTATCACGACCTTCCCTGAAGAAAATACAACCCACAAAAGTTACACTTCAGGTATGTTCCAACATAACTTTCTGTGTATACCTAGACACAGAAGTTACAGATCTCTTCTCTAGTAAACTGTTAAACCTAAATTGTTCTCACGGGAAGTGAGAGAGAGTGGGGGTGCCCTGGTAGATCACAGGGAGTCCAACTATTCAATTCCTGGGTTTATCATGCCTCTGCCCAACTTGGCCAAATTACTCAACCTCCCTGAGCCCCAGTCCTCTTCTCTATAAAATGACCAGCTTCACCAGTGGACGAGATAGGTAAATAACTCCCAGCATCAACGTACTGGGTCTGCAACCTCTCTGCCTGCAGTCTGCTGCCACTCTCTTAGAATCTACAAAGACTGTAATGTTTGTCATGCCCCAAGGAGGGACAACTGGGAACCTAGGTCCTCTCTGTCCCTCTTCTGTACACCCCTGTACTTCACTGTGTTATGGAGGGAACCGAATGAAATAATGTGAGTACATCATGCACAAATAGTACTTCCCATATAGCCTGAGTGAATACATGCTTGTCATGATTATGACGATGAAGACAGCAAAGACGAATATTTGTGGGAATTTGGGAATCACTGAAAGTAAAATCCCAGATAGCAAAGGACCACAGGACTTAAAATGTCTGGTGCAAAAATCTGAAAACGTCTTGGCAGAGTAAATGTTGGCAGCAGATCAGTCTCTCTCATTTGGTGTGATTTCCTAGAGAGCAGACTCGTCTCTGCTGGGAGCCTGGTGTCCGGCAGGCATTCATAAACACACGTCGGGTAGTCGTTAGGGATGCTGGACACAGAGTAGCCCGCCTTGCTTCTTATCCTGATATCAGTTTCCAGCGATAAGACATAGATGAGGAAAGCTTGTTGTATTGCTTGAGTGAGGCCTCTGGGGCCAGCTGTTCTGTCACTTACCAAATATGTGATTTCAAGTAAGTTATATCATCTTCTGGGCCATATCTCTGAATTGGAAATACTGAACTAATATGTGTAAAGTGCTTGAAAGAGTCTCCAGCATATAAATTCTCAATAGCTGTTGGATCTTATTACTATTGTACATCGCTATATAAATTAATCTTTTTCTTAATTTAAAAAATGAAAATTATAATAATTTATATTTAGACATAGGGTTGTTCTAGGATTTAAAGAAACAAATGTGTATAAAATGGTTAGAGCAGTTACTGAAAAAGTAAGAATTCAATAAACGTTGGCAATCAGTAGTTTAGTATATAAATTCATAATTAAAGTATCAATGATTCTTAGAGATGTGTAAAGAGAACATAATAATATTTTATTTTATGCTTTACTCTCTTAAAAATCCATCCTACTAAAAAATTCCTTTTGTTTCATACTGGCTGTTTTACTAATTTTTATAAATTTTGAGTTACCGATTATCCCACTGGCTTCAAATTACTTATGTATAGACACATGAACCTAAATCATATTGGCTATAAAAGGATTTCAGAAAGTCCTTTTTGGGGCATATTTCATAGCATCCAAGCTTAACATCAGCTCAACTACTTTTAGGTAATAAATAATCACAATGATGATTATTTTTTTCATTTCAGAATACTTTATAGCTTCTAAAGTACTTTCATTTGCATTATCTCATTTTAGAAATATCATTTCCCACAATTTTAATAAAGAGAAAACTAAGTCACAGAAATAAAATAATTTCCTAATACACTGAGTAAATGTCAGATTCGGGATTCGATCCATGGTCTTTAGACCCCAGGCCCCATGTTCTTTTCACACTAGAATATTTTCCTTCATAATCAGCAAAATTAACATTTTGAAAGAATGTTGATATTTCAAGTTCTGAATTCACTGGCAATTTAACAACCTAAAAATGTCATTAAAAGTACTATGAGAAAGTGTACTTGTAAAAGGAGAGTGAACTAATTAATTCAACTGAAATCTAGTGCAGTGTGCTAACCATTAATAAATAATCTTTGACTTATATCCCATCAATTTAAATTGAATTTACACATGAAAGAGATGACACTTTTTCTCTTTGGGGGCTACGTTTTCTTTCCTATTTTCTCAGCAGATGAGTTGAAAATGGTTTGCGTGATATATTGTTATAGCCTGGGTGGTAAGGCATACTTTCTTAATTTGATTAAGTACCAAAGATTGGAAGTATCCATCCATCTATCTATCTGTTTATCTATGTATCTGTCTTATGTCTGTCTATCTATCTATCCATCCCTCCATCCATTCATATATACATACATACATGTGTGTGATTTAATATGAAATTTCCAATAGGCCATTGTATGAACATGACACAGACTTGGATTTAGAGAATATTACCTCTTTTTATGGATTTTGCTAGTTAGGAGTTAAGTCTTGAGTTCGAGACATTTGGGCTCCCAGATATAGACAGAAATAGTTAGCACAATATAGTGGAAAGAGACTTTAGCATCAGACAAACTTAAATGCGAATTCTTGATCTGCCACCAATGTGATGGTCTTAGACAAGTCACTTACCTTTTCTGAGCCCTGTTTTGCCCAGGTATAAAATGAGAGAATTAGTTCATACACTCTAGATTTGCAGATTTGTGTAGCAAGGGTATATTTATAGAATCTGTCATATAACTTAGGCACTTTATGTATGTTGCCATCATGTTAAATCATCACAATCATGATTATCATCTGTTAAGACTGGATTTCTCACTTCTACTGTCATGGGAGGAAGAATCGAGCTATGTTCTCATTTACCTTAAATTATCTTCTTTATTGAATCCAAAGAATGATCCAAATTTATGCATAAAAAATGTTTTCTTATAAATTTGAGTACTTACTAGGTATCAGGCATCACGTCAAGCTTACTATGCTATTTAGGAGTAATGTTGCTATAAAATTATATGGTAGCTAATGCAATCTTATTATATATATGTTTTTTAATGTTATAAAACTCAAGTTAATTTGTTGAAGGTTTAAAACCTAGTAAAAGATAGATCCAGTACTCAGATTCAAGGTTGATTTACCCTTTCATCATTTTCTGAACATACCTTATATTTAAGCACTTATGTGGTGGTATCTATATGAAATAAAAACATAGGCAAAAAGTAATATTTGTAAGAAAGACAAAATAATTTGAATTAATTTGCTGATAATTTTAGAGCAAATAAGAACCAATAATGAAAAGCATTAGTTTGGTATTCATTTTTACTAAGAATGAAAACATGGGTTTATAGAGATAACAGCTACCCACAGGGAAAAGAAGAATACCATCTTAATATTTGCAAAATCAAAGAAAAAGAATATTGGGCTGTAGTCCCATAAGGGCCAAAGACATGAGGAAAGAGTGTTTGAATATCTCAAGAGATGAAGCCATGACCTAATGCGGGTGTGAGGACTATGACTAAGAGTCATACAAATTTCACAAAAAAACCCCTCAAATTTGAGTATACAATCTGGAATAAGCTGAGTGAGAAAGAAAAGTGGAAAATATCCAAAAAATGGTGTTTGAATAGTTAGCTCTATGAAGAACTCAGATTGCAAAAAAGGAAACAAAATATAAATTTGAAATTGGCATCAAATAACAAAGACAATGCCGACAAACAAATGGCATGACAATATATCAAAAATTACAGTGATATGAAAACCTTAAATTGTCATAGGATCATGATTTTAGAAGCTAGAGTCTGTTGTTTGTTGCCTGTTCCTTTAAGAATGTTCAAGCTAGAAAATGGAGGAGATAAAAGCTTTTTGTGAGTATGCCCTTTGGAGTGTGTGAGTCCTTTCAAATATCTGAACTGGAGAAATCTTTGCCCAACTCTTTAAAAATGTAAGCTCTCTCTCTTAGCTCATGGGTTGTAAATGTTCTTATGTAATGTTGAGGTGACAGAGGTGGAACTTTTTTACAATGCCAGTTTGCAGCTTACTAATTGTGCTACCTCAGAGAAGTTATTTGACTTCTTTGTATCTTAGTTTTCTCATCTTTAAAATAGGGATAAAAATAGTCCCTAGCTCCTGGTGTTATTGTGAGATGTAACTAGGTTGACATATTTAAAGCATGAGGACCAAATGACACATATACTTTCCATTACTATTACTCTACTCCTGGGGGTGCTGATAAACTGTTCAAAACTGAGTCGAGGCAGGGAAGGAGGCTTGATTTGTAGTGTTTGCCAGTGTCTATGGTGTAAACACTCCCATCGTGGCTGATCCCATCTATCGTGAAGTCACTAAATGAGAGTTGAGAAGAAATGTGCAATAGCATAACACTATGTAGTATTTCCATCATACAAATACCAATAACTTGAAGGGCATAGAAAATAGTAAAATAATTAGGAAAGTATGAGTTTTGAGTATTCATTATTTTGTTTTTGGAAAGAAAGAAAGGAAGGAAGGAAGGAAGGAAGGAAGAGAGAAAGAAAAAGGGATTACTTGAGTAATGAATTAAAAAATATATATATATTCCATGTGTGTTGTATGCAAAGCTCACCTAGAATTTTAGGTATACTAACCTACTGACAGTGTCTTCTACATCTGACATCCGTTTGACTCTCCATAGAGTTAATGAATAAAAAGTACTTGTATGGGTAGGGCCTATTGGGATTAAAATTAATATTTTCAAGATATATCTATTCTATAATGTAATATTATATATCTGTATATATAAATTTGGCTTTTCCCTTCTTTATAATTTTTCTGCAATAAAAATACATTACTCATTATTAATTATTAACATCAGAGGGTAAAGCTATATAAAATCCAACTCAAAGTAGTTCATATAGAAACAATTAATTAGCTAACATTACAAGGCTAAGGCATGATTGTGACTTAGTTATAGTTGTATCTGAAGACGAACACACGTTGTCACAGCTCTGTTTCTCCCTCCTACTGACTATAAATTGATTTTATGCTATCTTAATCCCAAGAGGTTTCCATCTTTATGCTAAATAGGATTACACATTCTCCTAGTGATTGTGACCTCAATGGCAAGGAAGTGTATTTTACATTTTACTTAATGTAAAAGTCTTGTAGAGGAGTCTGATTGGCCCAGAGTGGGTAAGGTGCCCATTCATGAACCGATCACCCTAGCTTTGGAAATATAGTATTCAAATTGACCAGTACTGATCACATCTTCTCTAGTGGAGTAGGGCTTGTTTGCTAAAATTTCCTGTTGTATGGAAGAGGAGAAATGATTCCTTAAAGAAAGGTACATGAGGCAGAAACAATATATGTTGACTATAGCTGTGAAGCGAAGTGAAAGGTAAGTTGGTAGCTGGAGGGAATATAAGGCTGAAGGAGAGCACAAAAAATGAAATTTTATGTGTAAGATTTGTGAATTACCTAAAGCTAAGGGAAAGTATAAATATAGTAGATGGAAAGATTGGATTCAAAATGATCTCAACAGGCAGAAATGAGCAGCATAAGACAAGGTGTAATTTCACAGGAGCAAATATATATTCCTTCATTTAGGTTCAAACAGTTGGTTTTATATAAATAAAAAGTGGAAAAACAAGATTTATAGCACTTCTACTGAAAAAGAAAAACGTGTAGTTTTATTTAGCTTCAAGCTCAATAGGAACTGACAGCGTGACACTGTTGCTAAAAAAGGTAATCCAATCTTGGCTGTTGTATGGTTCAGAACAAAGGAGATTATCGTCTCCTAGTTCTCTGTGCTGATCATATTAAATCCAGATTATTGCTTCCAGTTTGGGATTCTATACTTGGAGAGTGACACTAACAAACTCAAGCGAGTCCTGAGTGAGATGAATAGGATAGAATAATAGCATCTCAAGAATGACAGAATAAACTGGGTATATTTTTATCATAAAATGCATGGCTTCAGGGGTATACAATAGCCTCCTTCAACTATGTTCAGCTGTATCTATGGAAAAGGAAGATAATTAATTCTGAGGTCTAGAAGGATGCAACTACACCAATTGATAGAAGTCAAAATGAAATGAATTCTGGCTAGGAGGATGACATTTCTAACTGTGATGTGACTGCCTCTCAAAGTAGTGTGTCTTTCATAGGAGGTATTAAGCTATAAAAGAGCATAGTGGAATGAGAGAGCAAAAAAATAAGTAGGGATGTGAATAACAGTAGGAAGTCCTAGACACCGGTCCCTGTGAAAACACTACAAAAATATCATTTAAAAACTAGACATCAATTATATTCTAAATTTCATTTGCCTTCTGCAATTTTACTTCATGATGTCCTTATATCTGTTTTTTCAATTTGATTTTTAACAGTTTTGCTGAGCTATAATTCACATGCAATAAACTTCACATAAAGTATGAAATTTGGTGGTTGACATTTGTGTTTGTCTGTCAATGAGGTGGACTCATCCATCACCCCTGAAAGTTTTCCAATGCCGCTTGGTGATCCCTCCCTTCCAAGGCTTTGCTCTCTTCAACCACCTTTGTTCCTAGGCAAACGCTAATCTAATTTCTGCCACTATTAATTTGCTTGCATTTTTAAGAATTTTATATGAATGTAATCATCCAGTCTGTGCTCTTCTTTAACTAGCTTCTTTCTCTCAGGATTATTTTGTGGTTTATGTTAATTGTGTATCAGTAGTTCAATCATTTTATTGCTAGTAGTAGTCCACTATATAGATGTTGCAGAATTTGTTCATCCATTCACCTAGTGGACATTTGGGTTGCTTGCAGTTTGGCACTATTAATTTTGGTATAGACATGTGCTTTCCTGTCTTTTATATAACTATCTAGGAGTAAAATGGCTGGACTATATTGTAGGTATATGTTTAATATTTCCAGAAATGACAAAACTTATTCCAAAAGGGTTATACCATTATACATTTCCACCCGAAGTGCATGAGGATTCCAGTAACTCCGCAACTGGTCAATCTGTTCACCTTTAGACACTCAAATGGGTGTGTAGTGGTATCACATTGTGGTTTTAGCTTGCATTTTCCTAATTACTAGTGTCATTAAGCATTCATGGCCTTATTTACCACCCATTTGTCTTCTTTGAAGTGTTAAGTCCTTGAGCATTTGTAAGACTTAGTTTATTTGGTTTCCTATTATTTCACATTCTGGACAAAAGTTCTCTATCACGCATATGATGTGCAAATATTTTTTCCCCTTCTGTGGCTTGTCTTTTCATTCTCTTAATGTTTCTCAAAGAATAGAGTTTTTAATTTTAATGAAGTCAATTGATCGATTTATTTTGTGGATTATACCTTTTTAGCGATCATGCTCAGAGGTGTTTATTTCACTAAATAGTCGTAAAGATTTTCTCACAATTTTTATTTTAGAAATCTTACACTTTTAGATTTTACATTTAGGCATATGACTCATGACTAATTTTTTTATATATGGTACAGTATGGATCCACATCCATTGTTTTCCACATATGGATGAGTTATTGCTTCAGCATCATTTATTGAAAGGACTATCCCTTCTCCACTGGAATGCCGCTACATCTTTGCCTTGTAGGAAATCGGTTGTCCTTGTATTCTGTTACATTGATCTATTTGTCTGTCTTTATGCCAGTACCACACCATAATTATAAGAATCTTTGTAGTAAGTGTTCAAACCATTTAGTGTTAGAATTCCAATATTACCTTTCTTGTTCAAAGTAGTTTTGACTGTTCTATGCCTTTTACTCTTTCATATGAATTTCAGAATCAGTTTGTCAATTTTTACTAAAATTCCTAATGGGATTTTGAGTGGAATTGTATTGACTCTAGAGATCGATTTTGGGAAAATTGTCACCTTACACTATTGAGCCTTTCAACTCATGTAAACATTATATCTCTCCATGCTTTTACATCTTTAATTTTCCTCATCAATATTTTGGAGATTTCAGAGTAAGAGTCTTGCACATATTTTGTTGTATTTGTCCCTAATTAGTTTCTATTTTTTGCTGCTATTGTAAATAGCACTTTTTTAAAAAATTATTTTAACTTCCAATTTTGTTATTACCATAAAGAAATACAATTCATGTTTGTCTACTGATTTTATGTCTTGTACCAAATCTTGTAGATTACGTCAGATTTCCTGTTTGTGAACATGTTCTCTGAGAACAAAGTCAAGGGAATAGCCTATCAAAGATGATAGCTTTAATGTATCACAGCCCTCAGCTCCCCTCAGGGATCTGGAGCTCCACTTCAAGAAAATGACAGGGAAGCCATATTTTGAGAAGGGTAACTGAAATAAGAGTTCTAAAGTGAATGACTTTTAAGTTTACAGTAACTGATTCATGAGAGAAAAACAATAGAGGAAAAGAGAAAAAAGAATAAGAAGAAAAATGCAAACTACTCAACAATCATTAAAATGAGGATGTGGATGTCTTACATTTGATGTTCTGTTGCAGATACAACCCTGCTTTCCACTGAATGTGGAAACCTCGAATTCTAAATTTTACATGAAATTTATAGAGAAAAGACCATTTATGACAAGAAAAATGTTAGAGCAAAGGTGTTACATTAAAATTTCTCAGTAAGATAGAAAGTGCAAATATATCACTAAGGTATTATTCTATAAGCAAATTATGATCCATTCTGTGTCGATCAATTCTGAGATCTGATTAATAAAGCATCTTTGAATAAACAAATAAGGCTGTTTCAGAAAAATGAACAAAAACAGATGAATTTGTTATTCTCAGTCTTTCTGAAGCATGTAGCCTAATAATTATTTTCTAACAAGGTTACATACTTTTGCTTCCAAATTTTATGTATTCCTACCTTTTCCCAATTTTTGATCTTTATGAAACCCTGTTCTCTCTTGTGCTTTTAAAACTCTTGACCATTTATTTTTATTTATCAAATTACTTCTTGGTCTTTCATTCTACTCCTTGAACTTCTTCACTTGAGGGTCCTGGGAGCATCGGTGCATGAACTGAT
Source organism: Equus quagga (assembly GCF_021613505.1). Taxonomy (NCBI): domain Eukaryota; kingdom Metazoa; phylum Chordata; class Mammalia; order Perissodactyla; family Equidae; genus Equus; species Equus quagga. Next base: position 8,226,685 of record NC_060281.1, read on the forward strand.
AACTAAACAGTTAATAATGGAACAGTCGTGAGCTTGTAGATATTGGTTTAATAGTTCAAAGAGTTACCTCTTACATTTACTTACATGATATATAGGAAATCACATTTGCCTTTTAGTCCTAAGAAGGAAATGGATTTTATCTTTATATGCTGTAGATACAGAAATCCAAGCCACAACTCAAATCCTTTGTCCATAAGGAAGCACAAAATAATCTCATTTTCTTTCAATAGACATAGCTGTGACATTCTCTGCATTGATCATGAGGTCCTTGAGGCCAGAGACCGTGTTTTACAGTTGGTTGGATCCCACTCCAGTGCCTAAATGAGTTCTGTTCTTGGGAGCTGCTGAGTCTGTATTTGTTTATAGATAATGATCCAGTCACATGAGCAAAGTAAACAGTGCTTTTGAGTGTGAAATTATAGGGTTGGCTGAGTTAATTAAGTCTTTGTATGTAAAGTGATAGAAAAATAGCAGAAATCAAATGGTTTGATCTTCTGATAATAAGTGAAAATCAGCAACAGTCTGGCTTCAAAGGAAATGACTGTATATTATATCGACTACTTTCTTGCCTGGTTTCTCCGGAAAGTTAGCTCTACTCTCCACTCTGCTGAGTCTATTAGCTGTGACAATTGTATTGCTTATGGATTTACTTTTTAAAATGTTTCCATTTTTAACATCCATTAGATTGTAAACCTAAATCTTAAACATGTCACACTGTCATCTAACAAAAAACAAATGATTATCTCAAGGTTTGATATCGTAAAAGTTAGTGTTTATGTAATAGCATACCAATATGTCAATTAATTTACTAACCTGAGTCTCAGAAAGTTGCTGCACACTCTTTGGTTCATGTAGCTTCTTAGGGGTAAAGTTGGAAAGATAATAACAAATATTGAATTTTATTATTTGAAAAATATCCAAAATATTTTTTCTTGGTGAAATTAACTCTGCAGTAATAAATTATAAAACAGGAATTAAATACAAGTAAAAGAAAATTGAAAATACACATATTTAGCTTAATTCTTTGCAACTTTTCAAGTTATTGTTTTGGTTCTAGTTTGAATACTTGATATCAATTTTTTTCTGGATAAAATTTAGTTTGTGTTTTCTAAAGAGAGAGAATTAAAGGAAAAGGGTGCAGCAGAAAACTAAACCTGCCAACAAAGTAACAAATGAAGATTTCATAATTAAATGGACAGAAAGGCCCATTTAATGTAGAAAGAACCTGAGCAAGGAATTAAGTGACCTGCGTTGTATCTTGAGCTCTGCCCTCCAAAATAGATACTATTTGGTAAATAGATATTAAACCGATGTACTATGCTTTTTGTATACATTTTATATACATTACTTCATGTGTTTACAAAATTAGCTGCAAGGTAGATATGATTCTCCCCTTTACAGATAAGGAAACGGGATTAGGGAGGTTAAGTTATTTGTTAAAGGCCCCACAGCTAGTGAGCGCTATGGCTGACATGAGGATTAGGTTGTCTGATTCCAAATCTGAGTTCTCTCGTTTGTCATTGAACTTATTTCAGACTCGATAGTCTCATATGTAAAGTAAGGAGACTAGATCAGATAATCCTTTAAACCGTATCACTCTCCAAACTCTACAAAGGGAAAATCGATAGTCTAGTTTAAAAGCAGGTGTATGTGACAGCACAATGAGTAAAACAGATTGCCCACCTGGCTCTGTGTCAGCATCCCATTCCGAGAATCCCTGAATCAAAATATTTTATCTGCACTGGTTTTACTCATTTGAGTAAAAAACAAATTTTGCAAACAGTTATTATAGCCTGAAGAAAATTACAGCATTCATTTCTAAATCTAAAAAACGATGCTGGTATACTCTTTCTCTAAACAAGAAAATATACCTTCTTCTCTCACTAGCCTGACTCATATTTCTTTTATTAATTCAATATGGGGTTCATAGAACAATGAATTTTATGACTATTAATTCACAGCCTGTCTTCTCAGTTTTCAAGTAGAACTCCCCTAACCGTGAAAAGAGTTTCATATTAAAATCTGTAGTAGGATATGACCCATGGTTTTGTGTCTTGAGATTTCATCAGCGGAATTATAACTCTATAATTCATGGTTAACTGTTTGTAATTTCCATACTTGAATAGTACATATTTAAAGTATATTTACAAAGCATGGAGATGCCAACATTTCCAAATTAATTTTTGTATTGGTATCATAGGCTTTTTTCCTTGATATGGTTTTTTTTAACTCCAATTTAACGAATTAAAAGTGAAGCAAATTGGACAATGAAAACGGTGGAAAATGCAAGTGCAATTTCCTTAAGTACTTTTGTAGAAAAGTTTAAATAGAATAAGTTATGGATATTACTTGAGGTACCCAGCATGCCCTATGACATTCCCCTCAAATCCTGCCACCACCTGATGAAGGGTGCCTCAAATTCCTCTTACTAGTAATGATTTTAGTAAGCTTTTTTGGTTAAGTTTTTAGAATTTAATAATAGGTTAGAAATAGTTCTTTAATCAGTTATTTATACTTCAATGTGAATACTTTCCTAATACTTTCCGAGAGCTTTCATTTGACAATATCTTTATTGAATCAATCAACTAACGTTTATTGAGTAGAAACTAGATGCCAGACACCATCCTAAGCAATGAGCTACACAGGCAAGGTCCCTTCACTCATGGGGGGATGTAGACCGAGACTGTGGCTGACATAAGTAGGTCAGGCAGAGCCTCCCTGGGGCAGAGAAACTGCACTGCAAATTGAATGTTGAGAAATCTAAATAAGAGAATTCCAGGTGGAAGGAACAATAATTACAAAGATACTAAGATAGAAACAAGCTTAGCATATTCATGGAGCAGAAAGAAAGCAGTGTGGCTGGAAGATGGCATGAAGAGGGAAAAGTGTGGACGATAATATTAAATAGATACGCAAGAACTAGGTATGGAGGGCACTGCGAGCTATGGTAAGGAGTCTGGATTTGATTCTAAATATAAGAGGAAGCTTTTAAGCAAGAGAGTGATTTCATTCAACTTATATTTTTAAAGATTATTCTGTCTGTTCTTTGAGGAATGGAATGTAGGGGGCCAGTATGGAGACACATAAGTGCAAGGTGGTGATTTCAGATTTATTTATTTGAGATGGAATGGGGTTGACAGTGGAGATGGAAAGAAACATTTATATTTAAGATATATTTTGGAAATTAAGTCAACAGAGTTCACTAATTAATTGGATTAAGAGAAGAAGGAAGAGTTTAATCAAAGGACCATACCTGGATCTTTTACCTAATCTTTTAGGTAGTTCCATTTACCATAATGGGAAAGACCGGGAACAGGGCATACTTACAGGTTTGATACATTGAATAGAGTGAATCGAGTGTCCTATTTTCAATATGTTAAATTTGAGGTGACTATTATTCAGCCAAATGAGATGTGTAGATGGCAGCTGGATATTTGAGTCTGGACCTCAAGGGAGGCATAGAGATGGATGTAGACAATTATGAGTCAGCTGAGTATAGATAATATTTAAAGCCATGATCACAAGGAAATGATATAGGTAAAGAAAAAGTTAAAAACCAGACTGTGGCTTAACCTAACATTTACAGGCCAGTCGCAACAGAAGGATTCAGGAAAAGCAATACTGAGAAAGTACCAGTGACATTCAAGGAGAATCAGGGACATATTTTGTGGAATCCAAGAGTGGATTCCTTTCAAGAAAGGAATGGCCAAGTGTGTTGAGAGGCTGATAATATACGGGCAAAGTAGTGACCATTGAGATTGGCTGCATGAAGGCTGCTGATGGGGTTGAACGCACATTTTTAAGAATAGATCTGATAGAAGGGGGTTGCACAATGTTATCTTAGTCAGTTATCAGGGTTTCTTTTCTAATCTGTCTTCCCGAACTATGACCTTCCTTGAAGATTTTATTTTTCACTCCTATTTACAAAAACAAAAAATAAGGAACAAATGACAGAGTTAGAATATAAGTAATTTTAAAATTTTATCATCAGTTACACTAGTATATTCTTTGGTGGGAGAGTTATGTTAAATATTGGAAAGAATTCTCAGTTACTCTTTAATATCTATTGATGCTAAAATTCAGCACAATATAACACACTATATATGACTAGCTCTAAGCATGTAGTTTGAAGCTATGCATATTCTAACTTCAAATTTTATTTTGTGGGAAAATAAGGAAGTAATCAATTATTATTTTATTTGTCATCCTTAACAATTCATAGGGAAGATAGAATATAGAGGATATCCTTTTGGTTTTGAGCATAAAGAAAGGTAAATCTCCTCAAAGCTCTTTATAAATTTTCAATGTTTATAAAACATCTTGAATACAGAGCAAGTAACAAGAAAGATTACCTATTTAATAGATGTATGTGTAAGCATATATGTACATGGTAAAGCAACTGTAAAAGCTTTATACACACTAATAAAATAAGATAAAGTAACCTTAGAATGTCATCAACCACTGCATTTGTGTTGTTTATTTTGAGTTTAAAAAGTTCTGTGGCCAACCCAGTGGTGTAGTGGTTGCGTTCGCATGCTCCACTTCAGTGGCCTGTGGTTGGTGGGTTTGCATCCTGGGCACGGTCCTAGCACCACTCAGCAAGCTATGCTCTGGCGGGGTCCCACATAAAATAGAGGAAGATTGACACAAATGTTAGCTCAGGGCCAATCTTCCTCACACACACACAAAAGTTGTAAAATAAAGTTAGTTATCCTTTCATAGCTGCAAATATTTATAACAATAAATCTATGTGAAGAGATAAGTTTGAGTAAGAGATTCTAAAAAACAATCATTATTTAAAAAGTTATCAGAAACTATACCATAGATCATTTTTCTTTCTACACATTGGTGCAGTTTAGATGACAAATATTTCATTTGTAGGCAAAAGAATATAACTCAAAAAGTACAAGGATTCAGTTTAACTTGAGCAATTATATGTGTTTAGTGTAATGACAGTATTTTAAGGATTTAATTCATTTAGTAGTTTGAGACTAGTTTTAAAAGAGAAAATTAACAGTTGGCATAATACCTACCTAAGGTGAATAGTATCAATGTACTATTAATAAAAGTAGTGATAAAAATGACAAAGTTTAATAATCAGTGTACAAATATAGGTTGTTGGTGCTGTTATACTTTTTCGGGGCAATTTTATGGGGTTTTTTTCTTAGTGTTCAAGCATTGTTCTATTTATCCATGAACATTTTATATTATTTCATTATTAAAAACCCGTACCTCTATAACAGCCTGCTGTACTCACCTTTCTGATAGGTCTTTCTAGTAGCAAAAATTTAAATCGTTGTGAAAAGTATTTAATATGTTTATATTTTGGAGTTCTTAAAATAACTTCCCCATTTTCACTGCAAATGCTACAAATGCTATGGCTGCCTGAAAGGAATAAGAAAGGATAAAGCATTTAGACATCACCACTAATATAATAATATAATTTATATAGTAAATCAAATTATGTTGATAAAAGTAATTCTGAAATAAATAATTAGCAAAAGTACACTAATGTATAAGACTTAAAATGCAAATATCTAATTTAACTCAATTCATCAATATTTTTAAAAATATGTCTCAAATAATTGCTAGCATGGTAATTCTTTTTAACACAATTGTGAGCTTTTAAAAAGAAATACTATCCAAAAGATCTTAGTCTATTTTTATCAAAGCAGTTATCAAATGCTCTTTACTTCAATTTAATACATTTATTAAATATGTATCTTCCATTCTGAATTAAGAGGATGCAGAACTAAATGTGATTTGTGAGTTAAATATGCAATATTTGTTATTTATCCTAAAAAGATTACCTGGTATATTTTTTGCTGCTTGTCTGCTTTCACAAATTATTTCAAGACCTTATAATCTGCTTACATAATACCTACCTGAATATTTTCAGGTCCTACAAAAATGGTGGTGGACACATATCTGTGCTGCCAGTGGCGCTGCCAGTATAGCCTTCAACTCCTACACTCGGAAATCAGCACACAGTAAGCTAGTGATATTAATAGCTATTATTAACCGTTTGGGGTAGATCTTCCTGAAGCCACTTTCTCAGGATACTTTTAGGGCCACTGATTTCATTTGTAGAAGTTTTGCTTGGGGTTGAAAGTGGTTTTTCAATCTTTAGGTATCTGTATTTGGGGTGCGTCAAACTGCTGTTTCCCAGGTTGAATGCCCAAAGTATTACCCACTCAGATCACCTTTTCGAGGACCCCAAATTAGAGTGCCACATTGGTAATTACCATCTTCTCAAAAACGATTTCCTAAGAAGACAGATAGGGTTGTTGTAACTCAAGTCAGAAACATCAAACTTGTTCAAGATGTTTTACTAGAAAGTCATAGTTTTCTTTTATAAAAAACATTTTGCTCATCCTTTTTGAAAACCGTCATCGTATATCAATGTATTTAATTTCATCACACAAGTTAGAAAGTATTATTAGCAGAATTTCTACTTTTAAATATGAATCTCTACTGGAAGAAAGTGATATTTCTAAGTTCATGTGGGAAGGTGGTGACTCAGCTTCAATCAGAAGCAAGGTCTGCAGACTGCTTCCCCACAGCCCATCGTGCTACACCATACAATTGTTCCTAAGTGTCTCCTTTATATAGTCACAATGACAAAAACAAATCCGATGAAAGGTATTTGTCTTTGGCCCAGAAATATCTGCAATTATAAAAGCCCCTCACAGAGCCAGCCAGTGACGGAGTGGTTAAAGATCCAGGTGCTCTGCTTTGCTAGCCCAGGTTCGCAGGTTCGGATCCTGGGTGTGGACCTACCCCACTCACTAGCCATGCTGTGGAGGCATCCCACATACAAAGTAGAGGAAGACTGGCACAGATGTTAGCTCAGGGCTAATCTTCCTCAAGCAAAAAAAAAAAAAAAAAAAAAACGGGGATGATTGGCAATGGACCTCAGCTTAGGGCGAATCATTCTCACACACAAAAAAATTTAAAAAAATAAAAGGCCATTGCTTTCCAACCACAGTGGCCATGAGATTTATGAGATTCATTGGGAAAGGGGCTGCACTTTAGAATATTGCAATACTCCGTTGGCACTAAAAAATTAATGAAACAAAAAACCATCTGCAAGACAAAAAGTAATGGAAACACGCCATCGTTCAATAATCACTCTGGTATTTAGCGTTTCGAGATGGGGAGATTGTTTCCAATGTATCTTTCTGCTAAAATGAAAAAGTGCTTATAAAAAAAGAAGACCTAGGGTGTTTCTTAACAAGAAATTGAAAAAAGATCTTAATATTGTCTAAGCAGATGAAGCAACAGCAGCCAGAGGTTTCCCTTAAACTGATATGCTGTGAGATGTGTTACAATCAGCAGCTTCCTATAATTATGGTATTCAAAAAAGCTAATTACTTAATATATGTGTAGCTCTTTTAAAAGACTTGGAAAAAATAGAATTCAAATTAATATCTAATTTCCTAAATCATGAGATTTCCTAGTAATGTTAAAAATAGCGTTGCATAGATTTTGAAAAATGCTACCATGCCATTAAATGTCTCATTTATGTTTCAAACACATTTCTTAGAAATAGAGACTGATTAACTACTGGGGGTTTGTGACTTGAGGAACTGAGGATGGAGAAAAGAAAGGACTGCCAAAAACTTAGGAAATACAAAATATTTTTTCTCAATATCAGAGGGAAAGATACATTTTCTGTGGACAAGAAGTCTAAAAGAAAGTCAAGAAAGTAAATATCAGGCCTAGAGTCTGAGACACCTAATTACAAGATATGCATTCACCATGAAAGATAAGATGTGGGCCATGGATTTTCCATAATGACCAATGGGAAAGCCCATAAATGGCTCTCATAAAATAACTGAAAAATGGTCCATGTATAATTGAGTTTTATATTTGATTGTGTAATTAAGAAAAAACTCATATGACTTCAACAATTTTTGGAAAGGGTATGATTTTATGACAATTCTTATCACAAATGTCATTTCATTTCATTTATTCTGTAAATATTTTATTCATCGCCTAATATACTCCAGCTGAAGGTCCTTTATGGGGCACACGTTTAGTAGGAGTGTGGAGAAGAAACAATGCCCAAGCAAACACCTAAGAAGATAATTTCAGGCAATTGTAACTGTAGGGCTATAAAAAAAGCCATTGGGATCTGATTGGGGTAAAGAATAATATAGGGTAGGAGTGGGGCATTTTTATTCAGGTAGATAAGCAAAGACCTCTCTAAAAGATGATGTTGGAGCTGAGTTCTCAATGTTGAGTAGGAATCAAATATGTAAGGCTATGGAAGAACTGTGTTCCTAGCTGAGGATTGAGTATAAGGGTCCTGAGGTAAAAAAATATTTAGATTCTATAAATGTTATTTGATATTTTGGTTGCAAACTTTGGCTATTATTAGTGCTCCTGCTGAAGAAAAGGCACAAAATTAATATTACAGGTGTGTAAATTCAGATTCTTTCATCTACTATACTCTTAAGTCATTTATTTCTCTATTCTTATTTCAGTACAATTCCACTTAAAGAAACAATAATTAATATGACATAAATGTACTTAAGATTGCAAATATTTTCATTTCAATGACAAAATTGATGCCATTGTCTTGAGAAGACTATTAGTGACAAAACACAGATTTTACTTGTATCATTCTTGCTTAAACTCACTTAATCCAATGTAATTTCCTAATTCCAGTAGTGCAGAGAAATACCAGGGCTATAGCCACCTTAAATTTGACTTTTAAATTATTTTTTCCACTTTCATAAACATGTTGTTTATGAGTTTCATATTTCATAAACATATTGTTTTAAAAAAAGAAATATGTACATTAAAGATACTATCAACAGAGTGAAAGTGCAACCCACATAATGTGAGGAAATATTTTCAAATCATAAATATAATAAGGGGTTAATATCCAGGATATACAAAGAACTCCTACCACTCAACAACAACAAAAAAACCAAGAAATTTGATTTAAAAATGGGCAAAGGACTTGAGTAGACATTTATGCAAAGAAAATATACAAATGGCCAATAAGCACAGGAAAAGATGCTGAACGTCACTGATCATTAGGGAAATGCAGATCAAAACCACAGTGAGATACCACTTCACAACCACTAGGATGGCTACCGTAATAAAAAATAACAATAAAAGTACTGAAAATAACAAGCGTTGGTGAGGATGTGGAGACACTGGAATACTTGTGCATTGCTGGTGGGAATGTGAACTGGTGCAGCCGCTATAGAAAATGGTATGGTAGTTCCTCAAAAAATTAAAAACAGACTTACCGTATGATCCAGCAATTCTACTTCTGAGTATATAACCAAAAGAATTTGAAACGGAATTGAACAGATATTTGTATACCCTTGTTCATAGTGGCATTATTCACAATAGCCAAAAGGTGGAAGCAACCCAAGTGTCCATTGACAGATGAATAGATAAACAAAATGTGCTATATACATACAGTGGGAAATTATTCAGCCTTAAAAGGGAGGAAATTCACACACATGCCACAATATGAATGAACCTTGAAGACATCATGCTAAGTAAAATAAGCCAGTCTCAAAAGGATAAATATTGTATAATTCCACTTGTATGAGGTACCTAAAGTAGTCAAATTCACAGAGGCAGAAAGCAAAATGGTGATTGTCGCAGCTGGGAGAATAAGGGAATAAGGAGCTACTGTGTATTGGGAGCACAGTGTCAGTTTGGGAAGATGAAAAAAGTTCTGGAGATGAATGGTGGTGATGATTGTATAATAATGTGGATGTATTTAATGCTACTGAACTATATGCGTAAAAAATGGTTAAAATGGTAAATTTTGTAATATATATTTTTACCACAATCTTAAAAAAGAAAAAGAGAAATGTGGTGTTATTAACTGTTGTGGTGATGTGTGTCCCGTATGTGATAGAAAGAGACAAAGAGACTCCTTGTTTACTATGGAATTCTCAAATAGAGAAATTCAGAACGTGATTTTTGTTGCTTTGCTTGTGTTGATTATTTTAAAATCTCTCAAACTGTATCTTATTAAAACAAAAGTCCTTACTTCCTGAAACTTAACAACAAAAAGTCTACATACCAATTTCCCTCAAATTTTCTTTATCGTAAATGATTATGTGTAACATGATGATATTTGAGAAATCAAAAAACTTGTTTTTTTAAATATTATGTACTCATTAAAATTTATTTAGTATATACACATACTATGTTATATAAACAGACAAAAATGGAAACCATTATGAATGTATATCTCAAATAACTCTAATTTGTTGGATGTAACACATATTCCATCAAAATTTAAGTTGGATGGGAAAATTCTAACCATTGTGCTAGAGCCTTACCCCACTGGTTATGAAGAAAGTGATTTTTCTCTGGAGTCAAGCAATTTATAAGAAAGACTGTACATTGGGCAGGACGCCATTTTGTATTATAAGCATTTGTTTCTACTAATGCCATGGTGAATTCCCAAAGCATTGCTTTAATTAAATGTGTTACTTATTAATGAAAACTACAGGTAGTTAGGATGGAATAAACTGCTTTCTTCCACCTCCCTGAGCTACAAAAGCTTAAAGACAAAGGGTACATTTATAACAGGGAAGTATAAATGAGAGATGAAAAACCACGTTGGGGTTCTTACATTATGAGGCTGTCTTTCAGGCAGCACTCAGCCTTGAAATCATTTATCTTTAGCCCAAAGCTACAAAAGACCATGAAACATGCCCTGCATCCTAGAAGGCATTCCTGCGCAAAGGGAACACACAGACACTTGGAAGCCATTACTCTAGAGAGTGCCACCTCTCATCATTTCTGATACATGTAGATTATGGTAGAAACTAGGGGAAACAAGCAATAACAAGGCAATAGAAATGCAGTTGCTGAACTCTGAATGCAAATGCCAATATTTTAGCTCATTTTTATGGTATTAGAATAACCTAACCCTACCTCTGCCTAGACCCAAGCAGATGACTATGGCTGGAAAAACAAACCCATGTTGATTCTAAAGACTTGTGTTAAATCATAAATCAAAAGTCTTCAGGGGCCGGCTCCATGGCCGAGTGGTTAAGTTCAAGTGCTCCGCTGCGGCGGCCCAGGGTTCGGATCCTGGGCGTGGACACGGCACCGCTCATCAGGCCACGTTGAGGTGGCGTCCCACATCCCACAACTAGAAGGACCTGCAACTAAGATATACAACTGTGTACAGGGGGGGTTTGGGGAGACAAAGCAGAAAAAATAAAAAGTCTTCAAGCTGAACACTGCTCAGCAATCCTTTCTTATTCCAATAATCAATTTTCTCACTCTCTTCTAGATTCTGTATTTCCCTGTCTCTCCTCAAAATTCCATTCCCTTTCCATTCTCCTAATTCATGACTGACAACCTTACTTTCTATTTCTCTGAGGAAATAGAATATAAGCAATTGCCAGCTGTACCCAGCCATTTGCATGTGTGCTTCCACTCTTTCCTTTCCCTCCTGACAATACTCCTGTTGAAGGCCAGTACCTCCTCTCATGCACCCGATCCCATATCCAACGACTTTCTGAGGGAATTTGCTCTGCAATTCTCTCCTCACTCTCATGTTATTAGTATTCCACCACGTCAAGATTCTTCTTATGAGAATACAAAATAAATTCTTGCTTTAAGAATTTATTAACTCCCTTTCTTGAGTCCTCTCTCTCTCTCTAACTCATTACATTTCAACTATATAGCGAAATCACTCAAAAGAGTAGACCACACTCACTCTTTTCAATTTCTCACCTCTCATTTTCTCTTCAGACCATTCTAATTGTCCTTTGCCCCATCTGAGACATTCCTTCAAATGACTGCATTGACAGAAGTTTAGTTCTGATCTTATAAAAATTATTAGCAGCTTGTCACAATTATTTCCTCTGTTTTTTTTTTAGTTCTAAATTATAACTTTATTTGTTTGTTTGCTTATTTTTACACTAAAAAAGTAAATTCAAAGATAGAGTTAATGATCCCCCCATCCATTTCATCTTTCGAAATAATCAACGTTAAAAATCTGCTGTCTAACCTTCTTCATGTTTCTCCCTTATCATGCAATCTTACACAATAATATGTACACATATATACAGTCTGGTTTGGTTTTAAAAATGAAATCATACTGTGTACCTCTCTCCATGACTTATATATGCCTTCTGATTTATGTAGATTTAACTTAGTCTTTTTAATAGTTAAATAGCATTCCATGATGAAGAAATTCCAAATTTCATTCAATCATTCCTCTTTTGCTAATTGTTTCCAGTTCTTATACCAGTAAGGATGCTGACACAATTAATATCTTTGGTCATATATGTCTCTACCTGGATTCCCCAGAAATCAGAGCCTAAAACAAATGGTAAAGTGCAAGAGTTTTCTATGGCTTATCTTTTAAGGAGCAGGAGCGAGAGAGGAGAACAAAGCAGGAAGTACTGAGAGCCACTATAAGGGTAAGCTATTGAGTTGGCCACTGGTAAGTACCTGCTTGCTTAATCCTTTGAGACCATCTGAGGAACTGTGTGATTCTCTATCCAGGGAAGAAAGGAGAAAGCATATATCCATGAGTTCCTCTTGCTTATTGATCAAAGATTCGCTCCACAGAGCACTGAGGCCCCCAAACTGCTGGGTTGCACATGCATGAATTTTGAACTAATTCCCAAGATTTACACTACCACGATGTCAATGGTAAATCTCTGGAGTTGCAAGGCAGGAGAGTGCAGAAACAGGACTGAAGTAAGACATGGTCAGGTCAGGTTGTAATTGTGTGATCCTAGTAAGAGTCCACATGAAACTCATTTTCACAGAAGTGGGAAAAAATGGTAAGTTAAAGCAACAGAATCTGAAATGTGCATAAGAGATGTTCAATAATGTCTGTCATTTGCGCCTCTCAGAATTTCTCATGTAATTCTAGAGTCTCTTTCAGGGAGATGGCTAGCTCCAATCTCTGCAAAGACTTAATGTATTATGGTTATTGAAAGAAGCTACAATTCTCACTGCTTCAGCATGTCCCAGGGGCACAAATGATATCCAAAATCTCACGTCACTACTTTTTATTCTAAGTTTCCCTCATCCTCAGCCAGTATTTCTACTGGCTTGAGCCATTAGCTGCCTTGAGTTTGTTGGGCTGTGGTTCCTGCAACTGCCCGTCACCATTATCACTGGGCACAGAGGCACCCACTAAATCCTGTGGGTTCCTTATGTACTCCTTCCTGACCCCAATGTGTAAAAGCATTGCCAGTTCCTCATGGTGATCTAAGTGGATTATTGTCCCTCCCCCATGTAGCAATTCCTTTCTTTTGGTCCATGGGCATGAGTAACCCCCAACGACCAAGTGGTAATCACAGCTTTAAATTCAGTGGAAGATTATTTGTTTATCCTCACAGGAACTAGGAACCAGGATGTCTAATCTGGAAGACTAATTTTGTGGCGATAGGAGCACTATTATAAGTGGGTCTATAAGAATAACTGATCCTTTCTTCCTGGACCTGTGCGTTCTGTCTATTAGGAACACAGCACCCATCATATTTTGATTGTTAGTTCAGCACATCTACTGCATCATACTGTCCATTCAATCGTTCTATTAAGATTCAGCTAGCTGTTTTGGGTAATAGTGTACATCATAAGAGAATGGATCATCATGGTCTTGCGTGCCCCTTTTCACTTTTCTCCCCTAAAAATGGGCCCATTGAGGGGCTGGCCCCGTGGCCGAGTGGTTAAGTTCGCGCGCTCCGCTGCAGGCGGCCCAGTGTTTCGTTGGTTCGAATCCTGGGCGCGGACATGGCACTGCTCGTCGAGCCACGCTGAGGCAGCGTCCCGCATGCCACAACTAGAAGGACCCACAACGAAGAATATACAACTATGTACTGGGGAGCTTTGGGGAAAAAAAGGAAAAAAAATAAAATCTTTAAAAAAAAAAATGGGCCCATTGATCTAAGACAATATTGTAGAGGATGTCAAGGCTGATATTAACAGGACAAATCACAGTGCCTACCTAGTTGGAGAGCTTCCTCTGTGGTGGACACCTTCTGGAGGGACACAACAATCTACTGGCTTTGTGGGCAGTCCCACAGGTCCATCCACATATCTCTTCCCCAGACTTCCTTATCCCAGATCTTTGAGTCCCTCCAGGATCTTTTTTTCAGATGGATAGTGTGGAATATCTATAGAATCCTAAGGGTCTGCATTGCGATTATCCTATCCAGATAACTCTTAACTCCACTAGACCTCCTGCGACATGTAGCCAGAGGGTTCACACAGCTTACCCTGCAGACTTGACTTACTCTTTTGCTCTGGGCTCACTGAAAAGGGAGTGATATCTTCTTAGTCCCCTGATGAATGGGAACAGCACCAGCATTCCCAACTGTAGTATATGCTGCCTCCACATCCAAAGACTCCCGCCAAGTTCTGTGCTTCTTTCTTAGTGGGAAATGGTGCAAGAGTCAACAACCACCAGCATGCTCCAGGCAATTCGATCCCAAAGCACTTCACAGAGCCGACAAGTCCTTAGTTTCTCAAGTGTAATTTCTAACCTCCAACATGCATGAATCTCATTAGGAAGTTTAAGAAGCCTGCCACTTACTCCTTACCATGTCAACTTTGCATAGTATGAGCAATGTACAGGGAAACTGTGATGTTCTAAGCAATGGTAAGATGGTCAAGGTCCTTCTGGACTATGCAAAAAATCAGGAGATATTATAGCTCTGGGGCACTACAGTGAATACACGCCACTGTCCTTTCCATGTGATTCAAAACTGCACTCGATTTTTCTTGTGAGTGGATGTTGAGAACACATTTACTAGCTCCACAACCTGGATCCTTTACCTTTTCTTGGTGGTTTGGCAATATTCTTAGTAAAACAAAGTGTAAGTCAAGGATTTTATATTCAGCCAAGCACTCTATCAAGTAAAATTTAAAGACTAACAATACCTGAACATGTTAGAAAATAGGAAGTATTATTCCCATGAGCTCTTTCTGTAGAATATATTAGAGCCACTAGCCACATATATCTGTAAAAATCTAAATTTAAATTAAATTAAATTAAAAATTCAGTGTCTCAATCATGGTAGCCAGATTTCAAGGTATATTCACTAGTGCTACCTATTACACAGCATGCAAATAGAATATTTCCATCACTGCAGAAAGTTCTGCTGAACAGCACTGTCCTAGAGGAGGAGCTTCGTCAGACAAGGGTGAGTAGGAAACCTCAGCGATGCTGGTGAGGCTTGAGTATATTTGATAGGTGGAACACTTTGTATTCAACATTGAAAATATTATTTATATTTGGAAATAAAACTAAACAAAGGAAGGGATAAAAATGAAATGTTGCTATATATATGGCATATAATTTGACAAAGAAGAAATAATAAAACTATTTCTTTTTAATCGGAAGAAAAATGATAGAAAATAGAATAATCCAAGCTATTGCCTCCGTGGTAATAGGTGGGAGATAACATGTATCATTTAAATCTAGTAAATCAAACAATGGAATCTTAAGTATATAAAAGGTAAACATCAAGTAAGACAATCTCACTGAACACAATTGGGTGGTGCAAGGAGAAAGGAGAGAGATAGAGATAAGGAGGTAATGAGACATTTTGTTTTGCTCACATTAGCAAATCAATGGACAGTATCCAAAAAAGAGAGACAAAATAAATTATATGTAATCTCCAGAATAAAAATATGAATCTTATTTAGTATTAGAACTACATCATCATGAAAAACAAATGTATATTATTTAAAAGTTCAGATAAAGTGAAAGTAGTATTTACATATATACTGATTATATCAGCAATGGAAATAAGAATGGGCCACCTGTTAAAAGGAATTCCAGATTGTATTTCAAGGTAAAAATGAATTCTACGCTATAGACATACACCTCAGTGAGTTGATTTAAAAAGGGAAAAAATAAACAAATGAGCAAAGCACATGGGGAAGTGCTAACAAAAGAGAGGTGGGGGGGCCGGCCCGGTGGCACAGCAGTTGAGTTCGCACGTTCTGCTTCAGCAGCCTGGGGTTCACGGGTTCGGATCCCTGGTGCAGATATGGCACTGCTTGGCAAGCCATGCTGTGGTAGACATCCCACATATAAAGTAGAGGAGGATGGACACAGGATGTTAGCTCAGGGCCAGTCTTCCTCAGCAAAAAGAGGAGGATTGGCAGCAGTTAGCTCATAGCTAATCTTCCTCAAAAAAAAAAAAAAAAACAACAAAAAAGAGAGGTGGGATTTTCTGTTATCAGACAAGCTAGATTGCTTGCAAAACATGGAATGAAATGAACTACCAATTATCCATCACAATTCACGATGGTTCTAGTGGCCTTGCATATATAAGCACCAAATAACACATAACCTTTAAAGAGTAAAAGATCTCCATGCTAATTAAAATGTTCAAAAACAAAGAAAGAAAGAAAATTGACAAGTGATTTCTAGGAAATGAGTATAACAGTTGATATTAGAACCTTTTAAATATTGGAAGCAATTATTACTTTGGGATTGCAGGGATAGCAAACAGATTTCTCTTAGAGTAGCACCTTCCATATTGGTAATGGTGACAGAAATTTTGTGTTGAGAAGGATTCTGAGGGTGCATCTAAGCACAGTGAATGTTTTCATCAAATAATATTCTCATCAGGAAAAAAGTGATCTGTCACTGATCAGATAATTCTAACTCCTTTCTTATGATAAAAAACTGTGGGAGTAATGGGCAATTGACTTGTTTTACATACATGTGTATAGGTATATATGTATGTATATATCTCTAACTGTAGATTTATTATTTTAACATATTTTGTGAAAAATATGTTGTGAAATATTGTGATATATTTACCACAATATTAAATTTAGAGTTAGTCAAAGTGGATTTCTCAAGAGTAATTTTACCGAACTCTAGTCCTAAGTTAGGAAGTGACACAGTTTATGAATAAGCAAATCGTATATAGCATATGTAGCAAAACTACCAAATTTGGGATTCAACTTGAGTTTATATACATGGTGGGCTAACTCCTTTGAAAAGATCTATTTAGTTATATTCACTTAAACATATTTCCAGAGTTTATACAGAGGAAACATCTGCTGGTTAAGAATACAAAATCTGGAGTACAACCATTGGCATTTAAGCCTCCACTGACTGGCCCGTGGAACCTTGGGCACATTACCTCTCTGCCTCAGTTTCCTCACCTGCACAGTAGGGATTATTATAATACCTATATCATCAAGTTGTAGAAAGACTAAATGAGTTAATATTTATTATGTGCCAATAACAGTGCCTGACACACAGTAAGTGCTGTATGAATATTTGTGAATCAAGTATGAGACACAGAGCTGAATCCTTGTCCTCACAAAGCGAACAATCTTGACTCACGTTTATTACATCAACACTTTTCTGTGTTTCAAAAGAATCACACTCGACTTCCATAAAGAAAGAGGAAGATATTTACAAATCAAATAACTTCAGAAAAGCATTGTTTTTGTTATTGATTACACATAGAAGGAAATATGATGTCCAATAACTAGAAGTGACTAGGTGAAATATTTACATAAAATATGGCTTCTCATTGAAGTCCTGGAAGATTTTTCATAAGATATTTTGGCCAATGCATATCGTATCTGTTAAAATTTTAATCTTGTCATGGAATTAGCCCACTATATGGACAAATGCCTTTAGCAAGATTGAAAAAATTAGATTTAAAAATAATTCATTTTTTCCAGATATTGGAGACTCACACATATTGTCTATGAAGCAAGATTTTCTAATGCATTTTACAAGGCTTTAGATACTCGTATGATTTTATTTGGAACTTAATTTCACTAATATTTTTATTCTTGATCAATACCAAAGTATGAGATTTATTAGTATATTCTCTATCCCAGTGATCAAAATATAAAGAAGTGATTTAGAAAATTTATCCCTATTGTTTTTTGAGATAAAGGAAAATGATTAGGAAAAAAACAGATATAGGAACAACGTAGAGATGTTGAATTTAAGTTGCCCTTTCAATAAGAGGATCCCATAATATTTTTGTATTTTACTATGTCATGAAAAATATATATATTTAGTGCTTAAAAATGAGCCATGTCCCCTAGCATTATTTTGCTCACTTACCATGACTAGACCTATGAAATTTATTGAAAATTATTTTTGTGTGTTCATCTCTCACTTCCCAGTTAACTTATTGAACCTAGATTCCTTGGTTCATTCGTACCTCTACAGCTATCACTTAATTTTCTTTTATATTATCCAATTGACGACCAGAACCTCACCTTCCTTATTGGGTTTCTCCTGTTTAATTAAATCATTTAATAGTCCACACTGAAAAGCTTCTGCTTCACCATGTTTTCATTAAAGAAACATTTCCTGATTGTCAATTGGACTAAGGGATACAGGGAAGGCATTAAAAAAAGCCCCACAGTGATATTGGGAAGAGAAATAGACATCAGTGAAACACTAGAGACCAATTAAAAGGCAACAAATCAGTAAGCCCATGATTATGTGGTAAATCAATATGTATGTGTACCGGGAGGATGAAAAATTAGAGAAAATAAGTCTGGGATGTAATTAGATCTGATTACATTCCCTGATCGTAAGCCTGATCATCCGGCAGTGATTTTACATGCATTATTTGAGGTCATGAGGATATGGTTTACCCATTATTCATTCCACGCAGTAAGGACGTGGCTGCAAAGGATTGCCTCATTTGACTACAGAGTGTTTCATAGTATTTTTCTCTCCCTGTGGCTAGTAGCTAATACAACTTTGAGTTTTGAGCAAATGCTTTTGTATGTTCATGTTATACATTTTTTATACATCAAAATAGAGATCGTGTAAACATGAGATCATTATTGGCATTATAGATGAAAAGGTTACCATTGAACAACACAGATTAAAATATATTTACCTTATTAAGTACAAATGTTATTAGAGGACCAAGAACTGAACATCAGATAGGAAGACAATTAAAAAAATCTCATTACCTTTAGTATCTTTTAATTTTTGTCCAATAAGTAATATATTTAGATTGTAATAAAGAAACAAAAAATTTAAAGTAAAACTAAAATTTCCAGTCTTGACTTCTCCTTCAAAAAATAGGATTCCATATGAATCCAACTCTTCAAAGTGGGTCGCTATTAGCATGTATTGAGTTTCCACACATGAAAACATGCAAAAATCATAAGCATACTTTCATATTACACGTATTACACGTACATATTTCCAACTTTTACAAAACTGCATATAGGAGTACACATAGCATGATCTGATTTTGAAAGCTCCATCCTGTTTTATTTAATAAAACTACCATAATTTGCTAAATTTGAAATTTGTTACTGATGAGCACTGATTATTCCTAGGTCTTTTTCCTTATAGCAAAGAGCTACTTGGTAACATTTTTATACTATAGGCTTGCACATTTGTCTAGGCATATTTATTCACAGAATATATTTAAATATATCTGCATCTCTATCTGCCTGAGGTAAACTTGATTGGTTAATGAGAAAGCAAATTTAGGTGTTCTTTCATTTGTTTTCTCTCAAATATTTACTTTTAAAAAGTATATGATTTTATACTTCTCTTAACAATGTCTGGTGGTCTGTTTCTTCTCATTCCCACCAAATATGAGTATATTTAAGATTTTGCTTAGGTGAATAATAGTACCTCATTGTTATTTTACTTTGCATTATTTAATTATAGTGAGATTCAACATTTTTCAACTTCTTTATCCATTTATATTTTGCTTTTTCTTTGTCCTTTGTGTACTGAGTTTTCAGTTCTTATCTTCTTGACTTATAAGCATTCTTTGCATGTTAACAAATTTAGCCAATTGGCTTTCCTATTTTTCTCAGGTTCTTGTTTGTCTTTGACTTTTTTGTTAATTATTTTACTTAGAAAATTTTAATTTTACATAATCAAATGTGGAAGACAGTAATTCATTTTTAGAAATGGCTTGTTTCCCCTTACAAGCTATAGTATAGCTTGAAGCTATAATAAAAACATTTCCTCTGCTGATACATTGTCATGTCAAAGATAACAAAAGACAATTTAACAAACAGATACTTGTTTATATTTACATTTTAAATATTAAAAATAGCTACAAAAATTGTAGGCTTATTAGTACATTAAAGTTACAGAAGGCCAGGCAAGTTTACACAAATGAGAGAAACCGACTGCCAATTACTGAGTTTTGTGAATTAGTGAAAAAGCCTACAAACCTGGATAAAAATGAAGACCGTATCTCAAAATGTGCTTTTTCCCTTTATTTCGACAAATGTAGTTCAGTGCCAACTCTTTGATAATGCTTCAGGATAGACTAGTCAATTTCTCCTAACACATTTTGTGGAAATAGTTTAGTGTGAGCGATAATGAGGTCTCACTCCAGTTCTCAGCTAACGATTTGCCGCTCAGAAATGGAAGAAGACTGCTGGCTATGCAATGAGAATTATGGGCTTTGTAAGCTATGGAAATGACACTTAACAAGTTCCCTTAATGGGGGAACATTGTATCTGCTTGGAGTAGGATGCAATTTCATGACTGCTGTCATTTTAAAAGCCTGTGGTGAAACTTGAGTGTCACTGTAACTGAAAATGAAATATCAATGAATGAAACAAACTTAGCTGCAAAACCTAAATATATCTACGACAAGTTTTTAGTTTTTCTATGAAATGAACCTGTGTCTCTTTATTTCCATCTATGTGACTTAAGAGTATTTGCATGAGTTCTGATACAATATGTTAGCAGTTCATGAAGAAAATAATTAAACAAATTTAATTTTGATCCACACTAGACTTCTAGGAAAAGCAGTTTTCAAGGGACTCCAGGATGGAGGGTATGCATGTGATTTTGCAAAACGGAAGTCTAGTCGTAAAGAATTTTTGATGAGGGCAGAATTAGGACGGAGGCTAACAACAAACAGGTTGACTAATTGTACACTGTGCCAGCAGATTACATGTTCTGGGAGTTGAGGTTTTCATGTGTTCCCCTCCTCCCATTACGTACATATTTAAAATATGTCAATATGTTTCTTAATGGAAACAGAATTATATAGGAATAAAAGTTTCTTTAAATTCCCTTTCTCTCTTCTTCAAATACGTATACCCCAGATCTCATCTTTTGAGTCAATGGTACATGGATTCTTCTATTAAACTTTCCCTTTTCCCTTTCTTTCTCTTCTCTCATTTCTCTTCCTTTCTTTCTTTTTGCTCTGCCCTGCTTTACTCCGATTTTCTTTGTATTTCGCTTTCTTTCAATGCAGAGAATACTTACAAGGCACTAGGAGTCAAGAATTCAAAGTTGGATGAATCATAGATGGGCGAATTTGTGATCCTCGCCCATAACCCATGTGAACTCACCATGCAGAGGAGGGACCTTACATTCAGGTTTGCCAGGACCATACTAGTTTATTCTTGCTTCCCCAATGTAATTATAGCAGCACATCCTCTGACTTTCATAAGTTTCCCTATTGGAAAGATAAATTACATGTTCACCTTGGATATCGGAAATGTGGTGGTCAGGGACTTGCGTTAGCTGCTATAATTTCAACCAGTGCTTTCACTTCTCTCCTCTCTGTCACTTCAACCTCAAGAGATTTATCCACAATTTAGTTCAAGCAAGAGAATTCAGAGATATTGAATTTCAGCAATAAATGGGAAATTCCTAACTCAATAAGAATTAACTTAAGAATTTGTCTTAAAAGCAGTCCCTGAACGGGGGCTGGCCCCGTGGCCGAGTGGTTAGGTTCGCGCGCTTCGCTGCAGGCGGCCCAGTGTTTTGTTGGTTCGAATCCTGGGCGCGGACATGGCACTGCTCATCAGACCACGCTGGGGCAGCGTCCCACATGCCACAACTAGAAGAACCCACAACGAAGAATACACAACTATGTACCGGGGGGCTTGGGGGAGAAAAAGGAAAAAATAAAAAAAAATCTTAAAAAAAAAAAGAAAAAGGTAATCCCTGAACATAAAAATATTTTCACCATTAGGAATGTTAAGAGTTAGTCAAAATTAATTCAGAAAAAAGTCAATGTGACATGATTAAAAACATTTCATTATTAAAGTTTTAGTGGTTTTCTAATTTCCTCTAATGTATCAATTGCTTGTGGAAGCATAACATTTTTTGTTTGTTTTGTGTTTTGTTTTGATTTCTTTTCAGGATCTGAAGGAAACCAGGTGACAGAAAACGAGAAGGGGCTAATGACCCCATTTGCACTAGTTTTGTTGTCTAACAAGTTCAGATTGATAAATAAAAAAGTAGACAGGGGTAAATACAGGGTTTTTAAAGAAGTTCTTATCTTTTAAGTTGAACAAGGATTAATTCCCTTTATTTGAGCAATATTGGATATTTGATTTGAAAAAAATATTTTGGACGCATTTCTGATTAGTTATTTAGACACCTGCTTTAAAAATATATACACTTCAAAGAAGTTATGATGAATAAGATATCAACTGACATTAGGTAGTACCAACAGAGCAATGCTCACTTTTAAAAGCATGACTGCCTGCTAATGATCCATAGACAGTGAAGACAGAGTTTTCCTCACTGATGCAGAATTAAGCAGATTGCTGCTTATTTAACGTGAAATGCTATCTTCACACACCCGTCTATAGTATACACGATCAAGTATAACTCACATTCTCCTTAGGAGACAGATTCCATCCACCATGTTGTTCTGATTTCCTGGATTTCTATTTCATTACTTTTCATTTGTCTGATTTTGTTGATTAGATATTGTCATTTGTCATTTTCAAAGTGAGATGCATAAGGACAATGAAATCTCAATATAGGTTTTTTATTTTTAGAGAAGCAAGAAATGAATTTCAACCACTAAACCAAAAATGTGTAGTGTTAGAATAAACACATGCAGACTGCTATTGATTTATACAATTGACTAGAGAAAAGAATCATAAAAGCTTAACTGAGCTTGCAGGAATCAAAAATGGAGGCACAGATACAAGTGGCTTTTCTCAGACATAGAGGACATTTATTTCCTAGAAAAACTCCTCAGAAAGACAGAGTATGAGAAGAGCTGTTCTGCTCACATTCTAAGAAATAAGGAAAGAACATGAACATGTCTTCTGTTTTTTTTCTCGGAAATATTCAAAGGAAAAGAATGAATTTCACTATATTTATTGTGATTCTATCAAATCTTGTAAGTTTCATAACATGAATGTGATTACAGATTTTATGTCTATAATTTGACATAAAGATGAAAGATTATATTTCTTAATTTTAGCAAATCAAACATATTTTTATTGGATATATTATACATATAGGAAGGGAGTCTCCCCATTCATTCATTCATTCATTTGTTTATTCATTCATTCGTTCTTTAATTCATAATAAGAATCTACCACACATGGGCAATTAGGTTATGTGAGAATTGCTAAGTGACTTATGGTTACTGACCTCCAGGAGCTCACTATTTATTGCTCAGCAAACTATTTGTTATTCCAGGTCCTTCAGCTTGGAAAAAAATGTCAAACCATACTTGTTTCAACAATATTATTAGGAAAATAGCTTCAACACTTAGTGAGTTATTTAACTTTAGAAGTAGTTATTTAATTTTAGAAATAAGATGACAATCCTCACTTTGGATGGTGCAATATGCACATTCATATATGCCAATGGCGGTTCAATATGCACCCCCAACAACACAATTCAAATTTCTGTTGACACAGTATATTAACTGTGAGTAATTAGATAAAGTATAGATTTTGCTTCTAGTTCTTCAGTCTACAAATCACTACCTAAATACAAATGTGCATTATGATCAGTGACCAATCCCATGGTTTCTCTCAGAGACTGTCGGTGATAGATCACTGTGCATCTGTTATTCAGCTCATACACAGACAGCAAAGCATGTAGTTGCATTGCTCATCTTCTAGACGTGGAGAGATTCTATAGGCAAATAATTTAACTTTTCAAGTACCGCTTCTGTTGGATAATGCTCCAGGTCACCCTGATTCTCTTTGGGACTTGAATGAAAATGTGAATATTTCATTTTCACCCCCAAATGCAACTTTATCAATCCAGCTAATGAACCAAGGAGTTATTTAAACTTATGAATACTATTATTATAACAGGGCTATTGATGCTATAATGAAAGATCATGCAATTTCTTTAGATAAGTTTTTGAAAAAATATGACTGAAAGCAGGCAATGGAAAACATTTGAGCATGATGGCAGGAAGTAACAGTGTAATATGCCTACAGTATGGCAGAAACTTTCACTACACTTTGCAAATAACTTTGCAGAATTCAAACCAAACATAAACAGACTTGAAGAAATAGCTGATCATAGGAGTGTTGACACTGCAGCTGTTTGAGACATGCTAGACACGCATCCAGAGGAACTTAGTGAAGGTGAAATTATTGACACAAATGATGGCAGAAAATGGCTGTGATGAAAAACATGAAGATACTCCAGAAGTTATGTGGACAAAAACTTGACATTGAGTCAGTTCTCAGAGGTATTTCACAGCATTGAACGAACAGAGGATGAAATGTTGGAAGTGGATCCAGTCACGGAAAGGACATGGCCTTTCTCAAGACATAGAAAGGATGCTCACTCCATTTTGTAAGTTATATAAAAGAAGGATCCAAACACTGTTCAAACTACTATTGACATATCTTTTACAAAGATATAAAACACCTTAATTCTCAATATTCTTAATGTTTCAAATTACAGCCTATGAAATAAAAAGTAATTTTACTATTCTTTTCATTTCTGTAAACGTTTATAACTGACATGTTTTAATTTTTTGCCAAAAATCCTTAAAGGTAATGGAAGAATCACAAATTTCCCATTTGCTATTAAGATTACTTTGGACTCCTTCAACTGCACAATTATTTTTTATTTATTTATTTTTTGGGGAAGATTAGCCCTAAGCTAATATCCCTGCCCATCTTCCTCTACTTCATATGTGGGATGCCTTCCACAGCATGGCATGCCAAGCGGTGCCATGTCCACACCCGGGATCCGGACTGGCGAACTTAACTGCTGTGCCACCGGGCTGGCCCCTGCACAATCATTTTTAATGTGATACACTGCTGTGCAAAACAAGGACTGCTTGCATTGACATTTATAGTAAAAAAGAAAAGTAGTTGTGAATCAATAAAAAATTTTAGTTTTTATTTATATTTATTTTTAAAGATCTTTTCTCCTTATTCTTCAAGATTCTCTTTGCGACAGAGAATAGGTTACACATATAATGCTAATCATATAAAGCATATAATAATAGTATAAACTGCTATTGAATTCTTAAAATTCTAATCAATGAGCAATAAAATAGTTTTTGAGACCTGATGTGTTTTCTGAGATTCCGGAGAAATAAAAGAAATAAGCATGGACATTAGCAGTGATTGTGCTAACATTTTATTACAATGGAATCTGGCGGGAGATTTTCACATGTTGGTAAAGATAAGCCATCTGGAATGAAGGGAGAATCTAGACTAAACACTATAAAAAGGGACCCCAAATTGAATTTGCTTGTGTATTTAATTCTCACACCTCAATTCATATATATATATTTGTTTATATATGAATATGCATTTATACATATCCAATTTATCTTTATCCAATATATATATATATATATACCAAAAGGTAAACTTTTCATTTCCCAGCTCCTCAGACCAAGTACTTCTGGTTTTACCCATGATTACACTTTATCCCAAACTGGCACAGCTGAAAAATGGGCATGGGGTTTAAGGGAGAATATTTGATAATCATAAGGGTGATATATTCTAATTGTCTAAATAGTGTAAACTCAGTGCCCCCAATTCCTGTAACTACAGAGTCCACATAAATAGGCATATCTGATGACATTGCAACACTTAAACACTTCTTGGACCATTACTGTAGCTATAAGCTCAGGAAAGAATAGCCCCGAGGTAAGAAATCTGATTTCAGTAAGCATTCATCACAAGTGAAGACCAGTTAGGCATGGGAGAATGGTGCTCGTTCATTCGTTCACTCTATTAGCTGCTAGTGATTGTTATTTCCCATATTTTTCTACACATTTCTTTCCATTTATTCCCTTTGATTTTTCTGCAGTCCACTCTCGGTCACTTCTTCTGACTTTTTCCTTCTTTATTTTCTCCTATCCCTCCAATTTTCCTGACTTACTCTTGGTCCTCTTGTGAGTACAACATTAGAGTAAGACAGGAACTTCCAATGTCAGAGTTTGGATTGTGTTTATTAAAATAATACAACCTCTTGAAAGCAATACAGAACATTGAGGAGACAATGATTTTATAGTAGTTTGCAACTTCCAGGGTGATAATCATCACATAAAATAGATGTTCATGTAGATGAGATCCTGAGAGGCAATCAAAGCAACTGAAATCCAGAGGCCAGAGTCAACACAACCAGGAGAGCTCCCTCTACGAGGGGAAGCTGGCTTAGGGCTTCCCGGCCCTCGTTCCGCACCTCCCATCTCTTTGGTCTCCCTCTGCCCACAAGCATGCAAAATGTGTTGTAAGCATTGTTTTCTGATTATTGCTTCTCAAAATTGTTTATATGATCTAAAATCTCTGGGGGTGGGGATCAAATTCTGCAATGGCTTTGGCACTTAAAAGTCGGGAATCCTGCATACTGGTTTTGAAAGAGTTAACAGGGTTCCTGGTGCTCACAGAGGATTTATAATTAATTTTATTATCCTGTTGAGTGCTTACACCCATGGATGTTTTTAGAGCCCTGTGTATACATTTTTGAAATATGAAATTTCAATTGGCATTCTTCTATGTTTCATTTTATTTTTGTACAAATGTTGTAATCCCTTGGAATCCTAAAAAACACATTCAGGTAGCTCAGAGAAAACGTATTTCCTTTGGGAGAAAACGTCTAGGAATACAAAAAAAAAGGAAGATAGATTGAATGGCAATTAGAGGTTACATTCAAGATATTTTTTTTTTGGTGTCAGTTGCTGGGACAACATAAAGAAACATATGCAGCCAAGTTACACCAGAGACTCATTGCAAAGGAAATGCCACCGCTGATGGAAATGCCAGGGAGTAGGCGACTCCCAAAGGAAAGAACAGAGCTGGCACTTAAATGCAAGTTGACAAAGACCTGCAGGCTTAACTTCTAACTGATCATGATCCAAGTGGAATCCTTACTTTAATTACGAGGTAGGAACAAACACTGGTGGATTCAAACTATCTGAATACAAATATATTGAGTGAAGCATAGAAAATACATTCACCAAATACAGTTTGATCAGTTATACTGAATACAGATGGGTGAAAAACCTCAGTGACGATTCTGAGGGACACTATAATGAAATAGATCAGGAACACATGTGTGTTTTCTCTAGAGAAATCATAATGCCAAAATCTTTTATTGCTTATTTAAATCTACGTGTTTCCAGGGTCTGCCCAGTGGTGTAGTGGTTAAATGTGTTGACTCTGCTTCAGTGGCCCGGGGTTTGCAAGTTCCGATCCGGAGCACAGACCTAGCACTGCTTGTCAAGTGACGCTGTGGTGGCATCCCACAGAAAAGAAAGGAAGTTAGCTCAGTGACAATCTTCCTGACAGAAAAAAAAAAAAGAAAAAAAAAAGAAAAAAAAAAGAGAGAAGCAAGCAAATCTGCCTGTTTCCATTACAGTTATGTTTTGTGGCACGTAGCGCTCAAATCTAGGTAAACAAAGTCAAATCAGTGGAGATTAGGTGAAGTGGGTTTACATTCATTCATCATTCAAAAAACGGACATTGAACTCTTGCCACCTTCTATCTGATTTTCTTGAATTCATCATTACAGTAAAAAAAACAATCGTACCATGTATCCTATGTGGAGAAAAGGAAAGGAAGATGTGCAAAGAATGGAGGAGATACGGGGCTCTTGATCAGTCTCTTAAATATCTGCATTTTCGCCATTCCAGGATCAGACAGGTTTTCCAGGGCCTCTACCTAGAGCAGGAAGGTCATCATGTCTGAGCCTGAACACGGGTACCATCAGAATAGCAAAGTAGTACATCTGATAATCAAAGTAGTAAATTTACTTTCTCTGCCGTCTTTTCATCACACTGATAAGGCAACATTCATTGAAGCCTAACCCCTCTATCCAGTTTCCCTCTGCTTGCAGGCAAGCACTGCTGGAGAAAGTCAAATAAGTTCAATTATAAATTCAGGACCCATAATTTCAAAGGGGATCAAATTGCCAATTCTATTCTATCCTTTTCCTTTAACTCATCCTCATAATTGGCATGTGTGTACATACACACACCCCTAAAAATTCTATCATCTTCTTAAATCTCAAGCCTTCCCTCTTTCCATGAAATCCTCAAGTCTTGCTTTATAGAAGATATATAACAAACGGCTCACGAGCTTTCCAGTGCAAGCACACAAAATTATCTCTATCTTTAAACACCCTGTTCTCCTTTCTTCCTGTTACAGGAAAAATATTTACTATGGAATGTACTGAAAACCCAATGTACCCCTTCTTCTTCAATAGTCTAACATTATTGGAGACCCCTTTCCCATTTTATATTCCACCTCTACCTGTCACTTGGATTCTTCCCATTGGATTTTAGATGTATTCAAATCTTTACCGTTAGAAACAAACACACTATGGTCATTCTTCTCTTCATTCTTCTCCGGCTGCTTTGTAGCTTTCTCTTCCCCTTCTTAGCCAATGTTGTGAAAAACAGTTTTCTATGCATGCTGTCTCTATTTTTGCAACTCGCTCTCATTTCATTATTTGCTGTGTGCTAGTATGGCTATAAGTCAAGCTGCTACAACAGAGACCGCAAATTAACAAAAGACTAAACAAAGGTGAATAATCTTTCTCTTATAAAAGTTGGAGTTGTTGTGGCAGCACCCTTCTAAGTTTTCTAAATCCACGTTCCTTCTTTCTTGTTGCTCTGATAGCCATAAAGACTTGCCCTTATCTGTGAAGTCAAAGATGACTTACCATCATGTCAACATTCCAGTCACTGGGCAAAGGAAAAGGAAAAAGGAAGAGCCTTCCTAGGAAGTTGTGTTACAAAATCTATAAATTAACAACAGGACCACATTTAGCTGTGATGGTAGCTGAGAAATGTTGGCTTAATTTTGGAGGCCACGTGCACAGCTAAAAATTGGAGATTCTATTACTTGATGGAAAAAACGAGAATGGATATTGGGGAACACATAGCAGAATCTGCCAAATACTCTAATTTTATATTTCATCTCCCAAAATAACTTTCACTAACGTTGGTAATCATGTACATGAGTCTAAATCCAATGGACCTTTCTTCCATATCCCTCTTATAGCACCTCTCAGCAATAATTGGCTCAGTTTATTTATACCTTCCTTGAAATATTCTCTTTGCAGATTTACTTTTTTCTATCTATGAAATGCTAGGGTTCATTATGACTGATGCTATATCATTCTTTTTTGTCCACTGTATTCTACCTCTTGTAGGCAAATGCCTTATATAAATACATTTCTCCTCTTTGCTCCCCTGATTTATGCCACCACCAATCTAGGCATCTTCCAATGATCCCCATTCCAGTTAATGGCATCAATATGCCCCCAGGTGGGACAATTCCAGTGCCTAACATTGTTTCTAGTTTAAGTAGGCCCTTGATACAGTTTGGCGAGAATAAGTAAATTAACTCATGGACTAATGAGATGATGACACATCTATCCAAGAAGATCCTTTCTTTACTACTATGCTGCATTTTGTACATATTAAAGGTGATAAAATTGATGCCTGGAGAGATTAAATTATTTTACATAATCATATAACAGAAAAGGAATTAGATTCAAAACAAAGTTTATCTGTCTGCAAACCTATGGTTTTTCCACAACATTATGTTTTCAATTCTCGACAGAATCTGAAAGAAGATGGAGGCAAGAGTAACAGAGAAAAGGAGGAGAGTCTGAAAATTAATTTTGCAAAGTATTATATTACGAAACAAAGGAGAAGAATGACTAATTGTGAATTTGAGTCATTGGAAAAATATTGGTGCTATGAAAAGAAAGGAGAGATAATGAATTGAGTTTTTGACAGAGTAAGTTTAAACTTCTGAAAGTCTATGTCAGATTTCCAAAGCTTATCTGGAAGAGTGGTGCTAGATGTGCATCCTAAATTTGAGAACTCGACCCTCAGTATAGGATGAAAGTGCCAACAAAGGGAGTATTAAGACAGAAAAAAATCACCTTTATGAGAATATTTCTTTCTGAGAATTTTTCTTTGTGACGCTTTGGCTTCCTTGGATATGCAGGTGAAAAGTCACACTGCCCAGTTTGTCATAAAGTCTGGTACTGGCCATTTTATAGAGAACTCCTTCTATCACTTCTGACCTCAATAGCCTTGCAAATCTCCTTTGACTGCAGTTTTCAGAATGTTAATTATCCTGTTTCCCTCGTTGCCTGTATGGGAAGAGAATTCCTACTCTGTGGTATCAGATTATTTTGTCTTTATGTGTTTAGCTATAATGGTTATATACAGATATGTTCATTTTGCATAATTCTCCTGAGTTTTAGAAATACATATTCAGTCTAATAAATCTGGATTATTGAAATACATGTTATCCTCACTTGAATGTGTACACTGATCATTCTCATATTTTTTCCACTTTGATCCATATTCAGATGCAAAAATTGTCCTTGGATGTCATGACGTTGTGATGGTCTTCTATTGCATAAATATAGCAGAGAGTGTTAGAATAGAGGGTAGAAAAAATTGATGAAGTCTGGGTTCACTCATGAGCATTGCCTAAAAACAGCAGCACATCATGTGATCATGTTGAATTCACAGGAAGACCATCTAGATTTGAAACTCCTTCACAACTAGGAATGTGTCATATTCATTTTTGTTTCTTCGATAATTAGTACATTATCTGGCACACAGAAGACACTCAACATTTTTGGTGATCTAAAATGAACTGAGGTAGTCAAACATCTTATGTCTCACTAAGAAATAGACATATTCGAAGTTCAATTTCTACTTAAATAGGAAAATAGTTATCTATTGCCTTAACTGATCAGTGATTTAAAGCTTCAAATGTTTTGGTAAAAATTTTTAAAGGTCACTGGACAAATGTTTGTTATCAGCATTCACAATGTTAAATCTTGGTACCAGTATTTTCTTTTTATAACATAATTGAAAAACTAAAAAAATCAAACAAGTAAGAAAAACCCAGCATGGACAACCTGCTTCAAACTGTTACAAAATTGGAGGGAATCTCTTGCTGTTGAACAGAGTACCACACAATTTATCATAATTGTTGTAGCCATTGTGTCTGCCTTTAGGGAAAATCCAGAGCAGAACTGGGTCTCATACCGCCTCAGCATGATCTCTGCAGGCAGATACATCACCATGTGGCAGAGTGCCATGCTGAAACAAACCGCCCTGCGCGGGGCTGAAAGATGATAACTTTTAATCCTTGTAAGATGTATGGCGGTAGAACACTTTAACTGTTTTCCATTCCCTGGTTTTTAAAGCAATTATACAGCAGGCTGCAGGGCACATTGTTAGATGTATTTTTCTGTCCTCAAAATTTTCTTTCCCTATTGAATATTTTTCCAGCATGAACATTTCCTAAATTGCTTTGGAAACTGAGTATGAAGCACAGAAGTTGTAAAAGCAACTAGAAAGTTCAGGTTTTGAAACAAAGCAAGAAATCTGGGATTCCATTGTAAAGAAATACCTCTCTCTCCTATACATGCACGCTGTACGTCTCCTATACACATGTACACATAGCCCCTAATGATATTTACTTGCACATTATTTCAGTGTATCTTGAGAAACTTGAATTCTGAAATTGTTCAGTAGATCATCAACATTTATGAAGCAGGTGTATTAACTGGGAATTCTCAAATTCCTGAATAGCACTCTAGTGGGTATTTTTCCTCGCGAAGTAAACTATAATTGAAAAGAGTTTGTGGATTCCCATTAAATCTTTAATAATCCTATACAGAAAAAGTCACTTATAAACATATTTAAATGGATTTCTCTTGAGTCATATTTCTAGAGAGTTATGTTTTCATTGGGCTTATCTTTATAAAATGGACAAAAATAGTATGAAAGTTGAAATGCTTGTCTACCAACAAGTGGAGAAAAACAAGCCTTCATATAGTGTAGACAGAGCACTTGCCTAGTCTATTCATGAAAGTTAAAAGAAAAATCTTGTTCCTTCTCTCCAACCCT
This sequence comes from Equus quagga, assembly GCF_021613505.1. Lineage (NCBI taxonomy): Eukaryota > Metazoa > Chordata > Mammalia > Perissodactyla > Equidae > Equus > Equus quagga. The sequence continues at coordinate 8,258,781 of NC_060281.1, forward strand.
TCCATGTGTGTCTCAAATTTGTGACCAAGCAGAAGTGATAGTTAATTACATGCCATGGATCTTCAAGTCTGTTGTAATAAGCTGACATGAAAAAATTCCTGCTCCAGAGGAAAGGTTGAATTAAACAAGGTTGTGAATTTGTAGGTAGAAAGTAGGTGGACATATTGACCTTTGTCCTCTGCTGGTAGGTCTATTCGTAACCCCCTCCATCCCTCTTTCTTTCTCCTTCACACTTTCTACAGCTCTGTAGCTCTTCCTAGACACTCACCATTATTCACTCATTTACTCATTCACTCAAAAAAAATTATCAAACACTTCTCACTGTTCTGTACTGGGGGAACCGAAGAGTGGGGTAAAGAGACATTGAATATATATTCTCGAAAAATACATACTGAAAATTGTGATAAGTTCTTTGAATGAAAACCCAGGGTAATAGGAGAAAGAATGGTAAAAGGAGTGATGTTTAGATTGGCTGGTTTGGAAAAGTGTCTATCTAACATAAATCTGATTTGGAAAAGTGTCTATCTGACATAAGTCTAGAAATACCCCTGTTAACAGCTTAAAAGTAGCTATTTTCATCAGAATACAAACATGTTTTCTCTAAATGCTATCTGAGGACATTTCAATTTCAAAGGCTGCCCCACTTATTACTCCAGTTGCCAGCTAGCTGCTTCTCTTTTTTAGCTCTTAGGCCACCCCAGGGACAATGAGAATTCCTCAAGAGAAAAAAGCTTTCAGATGGCCATCTGAAATTCCAACAAATTTTCATCTCATCTAGAGATGCATCTTTGTACGTCCCTGAGGTTGTAGTATCGCTGTCTCTACACTCACAGAGTAATCTTTGCCTCCGCCCAGCCCAGATGTTCTTCCTATACTTCTAAAAAGAGAGTGAAGAATATTTCTCCAAATGAGCACCCTCTAAATTTTTAAGATTATCAATAATATATCAATTGCTACTTTGCTGAACAGAATAAAGCCTTGAATATATTAGACCCGCTCAAACCATATATTCCTTCCTTCTGCCTCAACACCTCCTTAAAACCCAAGATCAGCATTGTTAGCATATTGCACGAGTTCAGAGATAGGACTTATCATAGATATCATCTGCCCAGTTCAGTGGTTTTTGAACTATGAGGGATAGTCAGGCAGGACTGCGGGCTTCTTCTGTCTCTTTAAAAAAGGACTTCATGTGTGGTTAACATCTGACTGGTGATCTCTGTAAGATTTTGTTGAGAAAAAATAAGTTCTGGGTTCTATAAAAGTATGAAATCATTGATTTACTTCATTATATCACTATTTGTTTAACAAATTAAGGAACTCAATGAGGATTCTGTGGCCTGTAGCACCAGTGGTTGCCCTTTCCACTATCTCATTAATTTTTCACTGGGCCACCCTAAGTGGGTGCTTGTAGTCAGTGCCTTTAAAAAATGACACATCCAAAAATAGTACAAGCAGGAAATACAAAAGTTGTATCCGGAATTGGGTTCCCGTTTCCTGAGAGGTTAATATTTTTAAGCTTGTGCCATCTCTCAGAATTACACAAGAATAAAATGCTTCCAATAAGCATTTTATTGGCAAAATCTCATTGACTATGCAAGGAAAAAACATTTATAAAAAAGCAATATGAAGTCAAATATACTTCTGTTATGAACCCAAAGCCATAACTAAGGAAAACAAAAAAGACAGTTAGCTAAATGCAGCCATCAACTTATTTCACTGTGCGTTTATTCTTCCCAAAGACTCGAACTAATTAAGAGTGCTCAGCACCTGTCAGAGACTTACAAAAAGGGTAAAAGGTCTAGTTAAAGCGTTGGAGTCTAGAAATCTTAGGCGAATGCCTCAGACTGACACCAGAAATACTGCTGGGCAATTCAAGAGAAGACAGACTATTGGCCAAAGTCGCTAAGACAGCCAAGCTTGTGACAGTTTAGTAAAGGTGACGAAAGTACCCTTGATAACCTCTAACAGCTATTTGTTCCATTACGATCAGGAAATGATACTAGATGGAGACATGGTCACTGCTCTTCAGACCTCAGAGCATAGGAGACTGAATCCGTTTCTGGTTAGTGGTTTGTCACAGGATGGGGAAAGTCAAATATCCAGTAATGAGATAGATTTTTAACAAGCTTGTCAGAATTTTTACACTGAATTGAACGTAGTATTCAAATGAGCTTGAATTAATATATATTTTTTCTAACGACACTTTAATTTCTAAAAATATTTTCAATACATTTCATCTTTATTTTCATTGCTCACATATTATGAAAATTGATCTCTGCTCCCTTAAAAGCAAAACAAAATTTCCCGTGTTCCTCGTTCCTGTTACTCTTTTTAGCTATAGTTCTCATGCTTTTATTGGTGTCGTTCTTAGGCTACAAAAAGTCACTTTCCAAGATGTCAGATCTTCCTCAACAGGTCTTCAGTGCAGGACAATTTCCTTCCCTCACATAAATGTTTAAAATCTGGTGTCCTTTTCTTCAGCTTTATTCTTCAGTTATTATGCAGCATTTTATCACTTTCCCTGTCTTGAAGTTGTTTGCCCCTGTGCTTCTAGAATGGCTCTAGAATGTTCTTTTTACCTCACTGGTCTATCTCACTAGTTCCTCAGCATGTTCCAGTCTTCTCACATAGGTACTCCAAAATAATCAGTTCTGCTCACTGCTGGAATGTGAAAATCTCAGACAAATTCTATCATCCATGATGTCCATCATCATTTTCAGCCTCAACTTTTCCCATAGTAGAATAAATGTAATAATAATAGCTGGCTTTAGACAAAGAATTGTTGGACTCAAACAGGATAGTATGGGTGAAATTGTCATAAATTTTAATCATTTATAAAGATATGTTGCTTTATGGCTAACCAATTACAATCACATTGGCCAAGGTGTGCATGTGATGCAAACTGATCAATCAGAGACTTTTGTGGGAGTTTTTTCCTGAGTTGTTGGGGAAAATACTCTCTTTTCTTGTGCTCGACAAGCTGGAGGATATGGCCTAATTAAGCCCACCATATAAAGAAAGACTGTTTGAGAAACAGAGAGGGAAAAGAGTCCAATGATATTGCTTGAGCTTTTGCATCCAGCCATTACCGAGCTCCAGTAATATGAGCTAATCAATTATTTTTTCTTTAAACCTTTTAACTTTTATTTTAAGCTCCCAAATGATAAGTGATTAGTACCATCTTTTTCCTCTTGTTCAGTTCATAGTGGATATGTGACTTCACTCTTATCAGGATGAGTGTAATAATTTATTTGAATAAATATGTTTATATTACTCATTAAAAAGTACCAGAAGGCTATAAAGAAACACACAATTGTAAAGCCTTCTCTGAACTGAACTTGAGAGCTCAGACATCCCCAAGTCCCACCTTCTTGTTTGCTTCCTAGATGCCATCCCTCTTCCTGACACTTTGTTCTCTGTTGAAATATTACTAAAGGCACTATGCCCTCATCAAATGTCATTTCACTTTCTAAAATCCTATCTTACCGCTATAAAACTGGACCTGCTCTCTTCCTTCCCAGGATTCGATTTCTTCTTTTACGGCAATCCTGTGCTTTGGTTATGCAGGTACCTTTCAAATATCTCTTACTAAAGCATTAGCTATTCATGCTCAGCTTTGTAGCCCTTGCAATAGCCACCAATGCAGATAGCCGATATGCTGTGATTGTTGGCTTGAGTGAATTACATCACTTTCTTAAGGAAATGGAAAGAAGATTTCTATCTTTGACACCTTTAAAATTCCTTATCACTGTCTACATGAAAGTAATGAGGACAATCACAGGATTAGTGTGCCAGTTAGAAGGTGAGTATCAGAGCCCTTTCCGCCTTCCAAATTGGTAACTGAATTGAATTGAATATTCAATGATTTGAGAAATGTTTGGAAAAAACTGCCTACTCTTTCAAAATAATATGTTCACTTTTTAAAGGTATTCTCTCTTTAGTATAATTGTCTAAACCTAATGTGCCTTCTGCATAACCTTTAATTTTTTTCATATCTGGTATTGACATTAGGAGAACCTTAGTACCTCAAACCCTTCTCAAGCTATTTACGGCATCCCTGAAGTTATTAGATGGGTATAAGGGTTCTCCTTAAAGGTAAAGCATTAAGTAATCCTTTTAATAATGCATTCATAGTTTGGCATAATTTAATAATAAAACACAGTTGAGTTAGACTAGAGGCATTCCTTAGCTTTCTATCCAGGACAGAGTTTTGTGGAGAGCTCCTCCTGTACCCCAGATAACTCCATGCTACAACAGAGTAAAGCTTAGCGTGATGCTGTAGGCTCTTCTCTCACATCATGCATTTTTTACACTCTATTGCTCCGAGGATTGCAGTGTAGAAACAGTATTTCCGGGTTTTTTTCTTAGACATTTTAAACTACCATCACCATTTATTCTGCTCCTAATGTATTATAGTCATTAAGAAAACTTACGTTAAGACTCAAACAAACCTGAGATCAGATGGAGACTAGAACCCACTAGTGTTCTTATATACTGCCCACTAGCTTCCTTAACTACTTTGAGCTCGATTTCTTACCTGTAAAGTAGGTTAATCTGAGGATGCTTAGTACAAAATACATACATACTACTTTGCAGTTTTAAATTATATTGTCAACAAAAAGATAAATAAATCTGGCACTGAATTTGCCATGAAGCTCTGTATAAATATTTGATTTTAAAATATTGGAGCAAACCTAAAAATCATAAATAACTCTGTTGAAAAATGCTGCTTTGTCCTTTATAATAGAGGGAAAAGGACCCTAATAAGAACGTATCTCTGTGGCTCGGATTTATGTGCCATTCAATTTTTTTTCAGCTTTATTCAGCTATAATTGATAAATAAAATTTGAAATGTCAAAGTGCTGTTTTAATATACATGTACGTTGTGAAAGGATTCATGCAATTGAATTAACACATCCATCATTTCATGTATTTATCTTTTTTTTCTTTTAGGTGGGAACAGTAAGTTCTACTCTCTTAGCAAATTGCAACTATACAATGCAATGTTTTCCATAGTGGTTGTGCGAGTTTACATTCCCACAAACAGCATCCAAGCATTCCCTTTTCTTCATATCCTCACCGACACTTATCTCTTACTACTATTATTATTATTTTTTTTTTTGAGGAAGAGTGGCCTGGAGCTAACATCTGTGTCTGTCTTCCTCTACTCTATACTTGGGAAGCTGCCTCAGCATGGCTTGATAAATAGTGCATATGTCCTTGCCAGGAACAGAACCAGCAAACCCTGGGCCACCAAAGCACAGCACGCGAATGTAACCACTCTACCACCAGCTGCCTCATCTCTTAGCTTTTTATTTCTTTTTTTGAGGAAGATTAGCCCTGAGCTAGCAACTGCTGCCAATCCTCCTCTTTTTGCTAAGGAAGACTGGCCCTGAGCTAACATCCATGACCATCTTCCTCCACTTTATATATGGGACTCCTACCACAGCATGGCTTCCCAAGCTGTGCCATGTCCGCTCCTGGGATCTGAACTGTGAACCCTGGCCGCCGAAGTGGAACGTGCGAACTTAACCACTGGGCCACTGGGCCACTGGGCCAGCCCCTCTTAGCTTTTTGATGATAGACATCCTAACAGGTGTGAGGTGATATCTCATGGTGGTTTTGATTTCCATTTCCTGAGAATTAGTGATGTTGAGCTCTTTCCTGTACTACTTGGTCTTTCATTTGTCTTCCTGGGAAAAATGCCTATTCGGGTCCTTGCCCATTTTTAAATTGGGTTGGTTTTATTGTTCTTGAGTTGTATGAGTGTTGTTGAAGCTCCTTCCAGAGAGGTATCGGCTGTTTGGAGCAGGCTTGCTTGAGAAGCCCAGGTGGATTCTGCTGGTTTCCTGAGACTCTGGGGAAGATTGCAGCCCACCCCTCGATGTGTGCTAACTGAGAAGCCTGGCCCTAGGGCAGCCACTTTTAAAGCATGCAGATGAGCCCCTCTGAGGCAAAGACTGGGAGTTGAACTTGCTCTGCACTGAGCCCTGGACGAAGAGCCACGGTGAGTCCCTGTGAGCCCATTAAGAATGGTTTCTTTGCTATATTCCTGTGGTCTCATGGACACACGCCCCTTCAGCTTTCAGAGCTAGGTGTTTTGGGTGCCTTTCTCTCAGGTGGGAGTCTTCAACGTTGGGGCACTAGATGTGGGGTTCCAACCCTTCACTCCTGGGGAGAAGCTGGGAGTTGGGAGTTCCCTCCTGATTGTATGGCCCTGTGCTGGTGGTGGGGTTTAGGGAGAGTGTGTCTCAGCCTTGCCTCCCCGTTTCAATGTGGGTGACGTGGTATTTTCTCATTCACGCAATGGGTAGGAGTCAGTTAGCTTGTTTCTGGATTTCTTTCAGAGGGAATTGCTCTGAGTGCAGACATAGATTCACTGTGTCCCTGAGGAGGTGAGTTTAGGAGGCTCCTGTGTCCCACTCTTGGACCAGACAAGTAGGTCGTTTTTTAATGGGATTAATTCCCTCTAAGGTAGTAAGAGTGACACTTGAAGATACAAAATGTTCAATAACTGGGGCCATAAGTGTCCCAGAGAATCTTGGTGGGAGTTAGGACTCTCTTTCTGTTCAGTAGTTTAAACTACAGTCGTGTGTCGCTTAACGGCAGGGACAGGTTCTGAGAAATGCGTCGTTAGGCGATTGCGTCATTGTGTGAACATCATAGAGTGCACTTACACAAACCTAGATGGTATAGCCTACTATACACCTAGGCTCTATGGTACTAATCTTATGGGACCAACATGGTATATGTGGTCCGTAGTTGACCAAAATGTCATTATGCAGTGCATGACTGCATTATCATTAGTCATAGACAATTTCAAAAAAATTCTTCCTAAACTTGTACTGGAGAATATCACAGGGCTGTCATTACACAGAGTGCCAACAATTTTGTTTCTAGTTGCAGAAAAAGAATGACTAATGAGTGGGCTGAACCCGGTATTCAAAAAGAACGAACAAAGAATCCTAGATGGAGGACATTGAAATTATACTTGACATTTGTGTCACACTCACACAAGAGAGAAAGAGCAAGGCGAGATGACTCTGAAAGCTTGACTGAAAGATAAGGCTACAAATAAAACTGCTTACCAGATTCCTGGGATGAAGAGCAGAAGGGAAAATGGTGGGGATTAGCTGGGCTTGCTATAATAAGCAGAATGTGCATACGTGTCAAGAGGGCTTATGTAAGCATTTATTAGCATAGAAAGAAGTTGGTAAGAGCAAATGATGTTTGGTTTACAGCAAACTAGATCTGTAAGAGAGACAGTTTACTATTTTCAGAAGATAAGGAAAAAGGATATACTACAGAAATAAAACATCATTACCTATAGCCAATGTGCTGGGGTCTCTGCCCTACGAGATACAACGTAAGGGGAGATAAACTTTTAGATGTCCAAGAATATATTATGTGGTAATGGTTTGCATTAGTGTACACATATTATTAACACAAAATATTGTATGCTGATATGTCTGGTTTTATGCATAGTTTTTAGTTGCATGAATGCAGAAAGTCAAAATTTTATTTTGGCATGTTAGCATAGGGAGGCCTGACTGAATTAGGCCACTGGGATGGAAATGGAAGGAAAGAAAAAGGAGAAAAGAGAGCAAGCTGGCAGTAATATAGCCACTTGCAGTAGGATTAGGTACTCATCCTTACCAAACCCTTAGTACCACTGATTATGACATATAAAAACTATTGGCCCCTTGTGAATGCTGAGAGCTCCCCTCATAGATCTTACATATATCTATATATAATAGTTTTGAACAATTAATTTATGTTGACATCTTTTAACTCAGGTTTTTTTGCAAATGACTTTAAGGGATATTAAACAGGAAAGCCATAATTAATTCTTGCGCAAACTGCACAAGAAATGGCTCACAGCCGCAATGCTTCTAGAGTGGAATGGCTCAGTCTCGTTGTTTTCATGGGGTTTATCACTGGTTCAATGTTTACATCAAACAAGGTCCACATTTTTCTTCAACTCTAATTGGTGTCGGTTACTATGGTTGAATGGACTCGATTTGAGAATTTATTCTACACAACCTGAGAAGCACAAATGCTGACACTGATGACTGATTATACTATGAAGATTAAATTGAACATTCATATTTGCCTTATACGTAAGTAGTAAGGGGAAATCATTCTTAAACTGACTAGTTTTGAAACATTTTGTGATGTTACCAGAAATCAGAAGTTCAATTAAAAGCAGGGAAGCCCAGATAGAAATCTCAAATTTTTTCTAATATAGTTCTAGATATGTAAACGTTCTTTGGTTTTTGAGATAAGATTAGATGAACTATTATTAGCCCACTTAGCTTCATTCTGTCTAACTTATATTATCCAAACGTCTTCTAGGTTAGTGTAGCTTTATATTAGAATGTATATGAACGTGGTAAGAACCCTCTCCTGCTTTGTTAGCCCTGTATCAGACACAGGGGCCCCTATTTCGTGGGTTCATATATTCTCTATGCTCCCTTTCTCTGAGGTTGTAAAACCATGCACTCAGGCCTGGCTATGGACTTCTCTTCTCTTCTCTCTTCTTAAATTTTAATACATTCCTTTTCTAATTTGACCAATAAACTACTTTTTCTCTTGTCACATTCCTGCCCAGTTCTCTTACAAATGTAATTTGGACCCATTTTTTATTATTTTTAATAGACTTCACTTTTTAGAGCAGTTTTAAATTCACAGCAAAATTGAGGAGAAGGTACAGAGATTTCCCATATGCCCCCTGCCCTCACACAAGCATAGCCTCCCATTATCAACATCCCCCACCATGGCGGTACATTTGTTACAACTCATGAACTTACCCTGACACATCATTATCACCTGGAGTCCACAGTTTACATTACAATTCACTTAGTGTTGAGCATTCTGTGGGTTTTGACAAATGTATAATGACAGGTATCCATTGTTAGGGTATCATACAGAGAATTTTCATTGCTCTAAAATTCTATTCATCCTTCTCCCTGCTCCCTGAACCCCTAGCAAGCCCTAGCAAACCACCTTTTACTCTCTCTATATTTTTGCCTTCTCCAGAATGTCATGTAGTGGGAATCATACAGTATGTGGCCTTTTCAGATCAGCTTCTTTCTCTTAGTAATATGCATTTAAGGTTCCTCTGTGTCTTTTTGTGGCTTGATGTCTCATTTCTTTTTAGTGATGAATAATATTCCATTGTCCGAATGTACCAAAGTTTATTCATCCATTCACCTACTGAAGGACATCTGGGTTGTTTCTGAGCTGCTATAAACATCTGTGTGCCAGTTTTTGTGTGGACCTATATTTTCAACTCCTTTGGGTAAATGCGAAGGAGTATGATTGCCGGATTGTATGGTAAGGATATGTTTAATTTTGTAAGAAACTGGCAAACCGTCTTCCTAAGTGGCTGAACCATTTTGCATTCCCACCAGCAATGAATGAGAGTTCCTGTTGCTCCATATCTTTGTCAGCATTTGGTGTTGTTAGTGTTCCAGATTTTGGCCATTTTAATAGCTGTGTGGTAGTACCTTGTTGTTTTTATTTGTATTTCCCTGATGACATGTGATGTGGATCATCTTTTCGTGTGCCTCTTTGCATCTGTATATCCTCTTTTGTGAGGTGTCTGTTAAGGTCTTTGCCCCATTTTTTAATTGGCTTGTTTGTATTTTTTGTTTTGTTTTTTTGAGGAAGATTAGCCTTGAGCTAACATCTGCTGTCAATATTCCTCTTTTTGCTGAGGAAGACTGGCCCTGAGCTAACATCCATGCCCATCTTCCTCTACTTTATATGTGGGATGTCTGCCACAGCATGGTTTGACAAGTGGTGTGTAGGTCCCCACCCGGGATCCAAACTGGCAAACCCCTGGTGGCCAAAGTGGAATGTGTGAACTTAATCGCTGTGCCACTGGGCCAGCCCCAGGTTGTTTGTATTTTTATTGTTGAGTTTTAATAGTTCTTTGTATATTTTGGATGTCTTCTATCAGATGTGTCTTTTGCAAAATTTTCTCCCAGTCTGTGGCTTGTATTCTCATTCTCTACATTGTCTTTCACAGAGCAGAAGTTTTTATTTTTAATGAGGTCCAGCTTATCAATTTTTTTTTCATGGATTGTGCCTTTGGTGTTGTGTCTAAAAAGTTATCACCATACCAAAGGTCATCCAGGTCTTCTCCTATGCTATATCTTATGAGTTTTACACTTTTGCATTCTACGATTAGGTCTGTGATCCATTTCGAGTTAGTTTTTGTGAAGGGTGTCAGGTCTGTGTCTAGATTCATTTTTTTGAATGTGGATGTCCAGTTTTCCCAGCCCCAGTTGTTGAAAAGACTATCTTTTCCCCATTGTATTGCCTTAGCTGTTTTATCAAAGATCAGTTGACTATATTTATGGAGATCTTTTTCTGGGCTCTTTGTTCTGTTACATTGATCTATTTGTCTATTCTTCCACCAACACCACACTGTCTTGATTACTGTAACTTTATGGTAAGGATAAAAGTTGAGTAGTGTCAGTCCATCAACTTTGTTCTTCTCCTTCAATATTATTTTGGCTACTCTGGGTCTTTTGCTTCTCCATACACACTTTAGAATCAGTTTGTCAATCTCTACAAAGTAACTTGCTGGGATTTTGATCGAGATTGCATTGAAACTATAAACCAAGTTGGGAAGAACTGAGATCTTGATGATACTGAGTCTTCCTATCCATGAACATGGACTATATCTCTATTTATTAAGCTGTTCTTTGACTTCCTTCATCAGCATTTTATACTTTTCCTCATAGAGATCTTCTGCAGATGTTGTTAGATTTATACCTAAATATTTCATTTTTGGAGTGCTAATATAAATGGCATTGTGTTTTTAACTTCAAATTCCACTTGTTCATTGATGGCATATAGGAAAGCAATTTACTTTTTTGTATTATTCTTGCATCCCACAACCCAGCTAAAATCACTTATTAGTTCCAGGAGTTATTTTTGCCAATGCTTTCAGATTTTCTGCATAGATAATCATGTCATCTACAAACAAAGACAATTTTATTTCTTTCTTCCCACTCTTTTATTTCCTTTTTGTTTTTATTGCATTAGATAGGATTTCCAGTAGGATGATGAAAAGCAGCAGTAAGAGGAGACATTTATGCTTTTTCTTGATCTTAGTGGGGAGACATTTATACTTTTTCTTGATCTTAGTGGGGAAGGTTTGAGTTTCTCACCATTAAATATGTTGTTAGCCTATAGGTTTTTTGTATATATTCTTTCATCAAGTTGAGAAAACTCCCCTCTATTCCTAGTTTAGTGTAAGTTTTTATCATGAATGGGTGTTGGATTTTGTCAAATGCTTTCTCTGAATCTATTGATGTGATTTTTTTCCTTTAGACTATTATTGTGATGCATTATTACATTCATTGATTTTCCAATGTTGAACCAGCCTCGCATACCTGGAATAAATCCCACTTGGTCTTGGTGCATAATTCCTTTTATACATTGTTCAATTCAATTTGCTAATATTTTGTTGAAGATTTTTGCATCTGTGTTCATAAGAGATATTTGTCTGCTGTTTTCTGGTTGTGTCTAGTTTTTATGTTAGAGTAATACTGTTCTGATAGAATAAATTAGGAAGTAGTCATTCTGGTTCTATTTTTTGGAAATTCTTGTAGAGAACTAATATTATTTCTTCTTAAAATGCCTGGTAGAATTCACCAATAAACCCATCAGGTTCTGATGCTTTCTGTTTTGGAAGGTTATAATTATTGATTAAGATATAATTTCTTTGGTAGATATAGGCCTATTCGGATCATGTATTTCTTCTTGTGGGAGTTTGGTATGCTATGTCTTTCAAGAAATTGGTCCATTTCACGTAGGTTATCAAATTTGTGGGCATAGAGTTGTTCCTAGTATTCCTTTATTATCATTTTAATGTCTGTGGAATCTGTAATGATGTCCCCTCATTCATTTCTGGTATGAGTAATGTGTGTCTTCTGTCTTTTTTTCTTCTTAGTTAGCCTGGCTAGGGGCTTATTGATTTTATTAATCTTATCAAAGAAACAGCTTTTGGTTTCATTGATTTTTTCTGTTTATTTCCTGTTTTCAATTTCATTGATTTCTACTCTAATTTTTGTTATTCTTTTCTTCTACTAACTTTGGATTTAATTTGCTCTGCTTTTTCCATTTTCCCAAGGTGAAGATTAGGTGATTGGTTTTAGATCTTTCTTCTTTTCTAATATATGCATCCAGTGCTATAAATTTCCCTCTAAGTACTGCTCTCGCTTCATCCCACAAATTTCAGATGGTTGTCTTCATTTTCATTTAGTTCAAAGTACTTTTGAATTTCTCTTCAGATTTGTTCTTTGACCCATGTGTTATTAAAAGTATGTTATTTAATCTCCACATATTTTGGCATTTTCCCACTATCGTTTTGGTATTGATTTCTAGTTTAATTCTACTGTGGTCTGAGAGCAGACCACAATATGATTTCCACTCTTTCAAATCTGTTAAAGTGTGTCTTATGGACCACAATGTTGTATACCTTGGTGAATGTTCTGTGTGAGCTTGAGAAGAACGTGTATCCTGCTCAGTGTTGTCTGAGCTTCATAGATCTATGATTTGGTGTCTGACGTTAATCTGAGGAAATCCTCAGTCATTATTGTTTCAAATATTTCTTCTATTCCTTTCTCTCTTTCTTCTCCTTCTGGAATTCCCATTACACACATGTTACACTTTTGTAGTTGTTTCAGTGATCTTGGATATTCTTGGGGTCTTTTTTCCCAGTCTTTTTTTCTCTTTGCTTTTCAGTTTTGGTGGTTTCCTTATATCTTCAAGCACAGAGATTCCCTTCTAAGCCTCGTCCAGTCTACCAATAAAACCGTGAAAGACATTCTTCATTTCTGTTACAGTGTTTTTGATCTCTAGCATTTCTTTTTGGTTCTTTCTCAGGATTTCCTTCTCCCCACTTACATTGTCCATCTGTTCTTACTTGCTGTCTACTTTATCCATTAGAACTCTTAGCATCTTAATCATAGTTGTTTTAAATTCCTGGTCTGATAATTCCAGCATCGCTGCCATTTCTGAGTCTTCTTATGATGCTTACTCTGTCTCTTCAAATTGTGTTTTTTGTCTTTAAGTATGTCTTGTCATTTTTTCTTGATAACCGGACATGATGTACCAGTAAAATTTGCTGCTGTAAACAGGCCTTTAGTGATGTGATGATAAGGTGTCAGGGGGAAGGGTTCTATAGCTGTGTGAATAGGTCTCAGTCTTTTAGGGAGATGGTACCTACGGACTGTGAATGTCACATGTGCTTCTCATTTTTCTTTGTTGGTTTTTGCTTTTTGCCCCCCTCTGGTGGGACTGGATGGCTAGACTGAGCTGGAGTTGGGTATTTCCCTTCCTCCATGTGGAAGGCTAGAGGGGGCTGGAATGGGATATTTTCCTTCCCCTGGTTCAGTTAGGCTGTGATAAAAACCAGCAGATTAGGCTCTGGTTAAATAGTTTCTCCTGAGGGCAGATTTTGTTAAGAAGAACAAAGTGCTCTGGTTTATTTCAAAATGGTTCCTTTTCCCCTCCCTTGGCAGAAGCACAGCATGGGTTTTAGCCAGTATTCACTGTGAGAACCTGGCCAAGCTCCTGGAGGTAAAATTCACAAAAGGGTGGAAGCCCCTAATGACTGGGTCCCCCTGGAGTTTTTATTTCTTAGACTTGTCCATGCTGGGCTCCCAGCCACTTGTCAGTCATAGTTCAGGTCTCCCTATCTGGGTACTCGTTCCTGCGGAGGTATGTGCTCCTGGGTTTCTGTTCCAGGAAGTCACGATTCTCTGCATTTGCCTATCAGTCTCTAATTTGGGGAGCATTTGGTTTGCTCTGTGACTGCACTTGTCTGATAGATTTAATGAGTTGTTGATTTTTTCAGTTTGTCCAGCTTTTTACTTGTAGTTAGCATGATGTGGTGACTTCCAGCTTCTTATGTACTGTATTGGAAAGTAGAAGTCTCAGACACATTTGGAGAGTAGCTACATATATTTTTTTTCAGCACTTTTGTTAATTAATCTCTTATTTTGCTGCCATATAATCTTTAAAGTGAATAATCTGTTCTAAATTCCTGTATTAGCTCATCTGATCATCTTTTTAATTTTATATTGAAATATAATCTATACATATAAGATACTTAGATCTTACATGTTTTGTTTTGAAGAGTTGTGACAATTTTATTCACCCAGGTAACCAGTACCCATAAGCAAGAGAGAAAGTATTTCCACTCCTCATAAAGTTCCCTTGTATCCCCTGCTAGGCAATTTCCTCAATTCTATGAGCAACAATATTTATAAATATTTATAAAGAGATATTTACAATATTTATTAAGAGAGATTAGTTTTACCTCTTCTTGGAATTCATCTAAATATAATCATTTAATATGTACTTTTACGAGTCTGGCTTTTATTAACCAAATTCTTGTGAGATTAATCATGTTTCATGTTTTTGTAATTCATTTTTACTGCTGAGTAGTATTCAATTGTATGAATGTATCACAATTTATCTATTTCTTTACTTATTAATGGACATTTGGTGTGTTTCCAGTTTGAGGTTATTATGGATAAGGCAACTATGAATATTCCTGTATGGGTCTTTTTTGTAGACATCTTTATTTTGAGTAAATATCTACAAGGAGAATTACTGTGTCATAATTCTAAAGCAAAGCCAAAAAGTTATTCAAAATGTCTCTACTTTTATTCTTCTCCTCCCAGCAAAGCATGAGAATTCCAGTGGCTCCACAACCTTGCCAGACTTTGATGCTGTCAGTCATTTCGATTTTACCCTTTTTGGAGGGTAGCTGATGCTCTCTCCCTCTCTTCCTTATCTATTTCTGCAACCATCGTCTTAATGACTAATTTCTGTTCATTCTAGTTCTAAAACGTTTCTCTAACATTCCATGGTTATTCCAAGTGAGTCTTCGCTAACTTAAATTTCTTGAAGGCAATAACAGTATAGTTTTTTTGGTAGTGTCATTATTTAACCTCCACACAACAACTAGTACAATGCTAGACATCATCAGTGGCTAAATGCACATTAAATTCTTAAATCATAGAATATCTGAGTTAAAAGAGACATTATCTTAGCAACTGCTTTGTTTTACAGTCACTATAAAGATGCACATTGTGCCTGTTCAGCGCCATGCTCAAATTACACCGTGACTGAGTTCAAGTGAGAAAGCAAACCTCTAATTCATGAGCCAGAGCATTGTACACTGTACCAGGCTGCTTCTCTTGATGGATTGACAGCTAAGTTGTTTTTAACTCTGATACTTTCAAGAGTTATAAAGGTAAGGACATGCAGTGTAGAGAGTCTCTAAATAAGAACATATCCCAGGCATAATTGCCCCCCTGTGATATCCATTGTGAATTCTGAACTTGGTGCTCATGACCACCTTTCCATCCTGGGAAACAATCTTGAAGTTGGATTTTTTTTCCTGGTGAACAACCTCAGAATTTAATTTAGTGTGTCATAAGAAAAATAAGGGATTGCTCTGGGTTTCTCAGAAGCTATAATATTTTCAGAAGTTAACGTATAAACATTATATTTGAGATTTTTTATTTTTTAGTATGTATATTGTATTTTTAATCATATTAGGCCCTGAAAAAAGGAAAGTACAGCTCACTTCTTGGAGATTGTGGCAACCACTAAATAAGCTTGTGATGGGAGGCACATCGTATAAGATAAAGATTACTAGTCTTTACAAGTTTTACAAGTACCCAAAAAATCTGGACAAATCGTACATAGAACAATTCTATGTGGATTTCGGGGTCTTAAATTACCAGAGCAGCATATTGCTATTCACATATTTTCTAACTGCTATTCATATCTTTTTACATATGATAAATGGCACATAATTTATGGACAAAGAAAATGTCAAACGTCTACATTTAAAAATTGGGAGTTGGAGCATTTCCTGTTTTTTCTATGAATCCTCTTCCTTTAAAGATAATGATTATGAAGACTTCAGAGCATGCCAAAAATTATGACAATGATCATCTAAAGCCTGGAATATGGGTAAAAAGTTGTTTCTACAGTGTTTTTTTTTTTTTAAAAAAAATCTATTAACTATTACTTTGATTTATCTGTCCCATAAATCTTAAAGAAAATACTTTTGTAAATATATTTTTCATAATTAGTATATAAAGATATGTCTTGACATTTGGCAGAATGGCTCATAGCACCCAAGTTCAGGCACATAACTCTTGTTTTCCTAGGTTGCAGACTAGGATTTTGCTCTTCTTAAAACGCTGACAGAGTTTCATTGCTTTGTGCATTGATGCCTCTGATGCAGTCGACACAGAATCTTGTTGCATTGTCATTGATTCTTTTTTTTTTTTTAAAGATTTTATTTTTTTCCTTTTTCTCCCCAAAGCCCCCCGGTACATAGTTGTATATTCTTCGTTGTGGGTCCTTCTAGTTGTGGCATGTGGGATGCTGCCTCAGCGTGGTCTGACGAGCAGTGCCATGTTCGCGCCCAGGATTCGAACCAACGGAACACTGGGCCGCCTGCAGCGGAGCGCACGAACTTAACCACTCGGCCACGGGGCCAGCCCCAGTATTGTCATTGATTCTTACAAGTGTTGATCCCCTCCAAACAAAGCAAAAGTGTTACAGTCTATTGTGTTGATTATATATTTCTACATTTGAGTCCTTTTAATTTTATTAAAATTCTTTCTAGGAGATTCTGGAAGGTTGAAATATACTTGCTGTCAATTATGCTAAACTTCCATGGCAAAAGGTATCGTTTTTACCCATTACATAAAATATTTCCCTATTCCATCAAATGACCTATAAAAAAATATTTGGGAAAATATTGCTTGGTTTCCACTTAATCACCTACTATCACACTGGACTCTTTGGGACTCACGATACTGTCCTAGAGTCATAAAGGCAAGATGTGTTTTGTGGTTGGAAAGCAAAGGCCAAATGCTTATGGTGTCCTTTATGTACAATTGTAGAATAACAGTAAATCCTCAAAGTGAATATTTTTGCTGAGGTTGAAGATCAAAATTTTTGGAAAACAAGGTAAACATTGAGAAAGAAACCAGTAAATTCATTCCATTGTCAATGGCCTGACTGTTAAGGTTATGATAGGATGTTGGTGTGTTTACAGCATTGTAATTGCATCTCTGGGATTCTGTTTTGATTCTCACTTTGTTTTTCACAATATCTTATTGCGAAAAATAACATTGCAGAATTCAATATCCCATTATTTTCCATACCATGATACTCGAGAGGAATCATTGATAATCTTGCCCTTGTAACCACTAGTCTATGTTCCCTCTGTATTAGAGAAAAAGAGAGATACTATAAATAGGCATTTGTTATTTTAAATCTTATAAACAATTATTATATTATTCTACATGATATAATTATATTATTAAAAATTACTGTATGCTGAATCCATAGCCAAACAACATTTAGTCTGGTGTATACGTTTATATTGAGGTTTCAGGGGCCTAGGATGGAGAGTGATGATTTATTTCTAGTGTTTTGCAACTAATTACTAACATGGATTTTTATGAACGTATAGGTGGAAAATAATTACACTTGTAACCTATGAGAAGCATTTTTCAGGATATCTGAAAAAAAATACTTTCGTTAAAATATTCAATGTCATATATGTGTGTACTGAAAACTATTTTAAATTAAAAACCATTCAGAGAGTCTGTAGGTGCATTTTAAAAATGTTTTATTGAGGTATAACATGCATAGAGTGTACAAACCTTAAGTGTACCACTCAATGAAGTTTTACATGTGTACACCTATATGACATCTAAGGTATGCTTAATAAAATACTGAATTTTTACCCCTATCTGTAAAAAATCTAGCTCTTTTCTTTTCTTAAGCAGGAGAAATGGGCTTAGCTAATCAAATCTATTGCTTTTGGGAATGGCTAGAGGCCAGGTAGCATGGTCACTTTTACGTGTCAACATGGCTAGGCTACAAGACCCAGTTATTCATCAAACACTAACCTGTGTGTTGCTGTGAAGGTATTTTATGGATATGATTAACATCTATAATCAGTTGACTTTAAATAAAGGAGATTACTCTTAATAATCTGGGTGGGCCTCATCTAATCAGTTGTTAGGCCTTGAGTGAAGAACAGAGGTTTCCCCGAGGAAGAAGCTTGGCCTGTGCACTGCAGCACCTGGGAATGAAATCAAGGATTTTGTAGGAGATGTGTTTGTATCGAAGTATGAAAGGTGCTGCCTCAGCTCGACAGTAACATTCATTTCAGATGTCGTTGATGCAGAACGCGGTCTTCTTTGACTCTGAGTTCTCCTGATTTCCTCCACTTTTCTGGTTATTCTCTCTCAGTGCAGATTCTACTGCACGCCCATTCTCCTCTGCTTGCACTTTAAGTGGTGGGTTTGACAAGAGTGACTCTTCAGCCGTCTTCTCCCCTCAATCTGTACTCTCTTCATAGGCAACTTATCTGTAATTGTGGGTGCAATCGCAACCATATGCTAATGATTTCCAATTTTAGTTCATCAGCCCAAATCCCTTTTCTGAAATGTGGATACACACACACACAAATCTCCATCTGACATCTTTGCTTTAATGTCTCCAAGTTGCCTGAGAATCAACATGCTGAAAAACCAACCCCCAACCTTTTCCCTCAAGGGCTACCTCAAGCACAACTGTAGGTCCCTCATGGAAATCAGAGCAAGCATGTATGTGCCAAAGAAAGAGCAGAGTTGGCGAATAAAATTCAGTCCGGGAAGTGAGCAGTAACCGTCCTTTCACTCCATTCTCAGCGTGTCTGGGCTGTGGAAGTAATCCTTTCCCTCAGCTTTGTTATAAACAATGCAGTGCTTTTATTTTTGAATCCTCAAATATGCTCTCAAAAGCACATGTAATTTAACTTTGTATATAGTTATACACAATACAGGAGGTAACGGAGATCCGAGTAATGAATCTTTTCAAACATTATTTTACTTAATGCTCATGACAGCTCTTGACATAAGTGATATTACCCCTTTTTTGTGGATAAGGCCATACAAGCACACGGAGTTAAAGTATTCTTCCCAAGATCACACAAGGTAGCAGGAGAGTTAAGATTTAAATATAAATGTATCTGACTCAAAAGTCCATGAACTTTCAACTTCATGAATCCAGGAGTTGACCTTCCCTTTGCTAATCTATGATTATATATTCAAGGAGGACTTAGCTAATAGCAATTTCTGAAAAATTGAATCTAGTGTTCACCTTGTACAGTCCTAGAGATTGTGACTTTATGTATCTTCTCATGTAACATAAAATGGGATTGAGATGTGGATTTATTTTAGCAAAAGTATTGTACTGTGATGTACCAACTCTCTCAGGCTGTCTTTTTAACTCAGAGTAACACGTGTGTCCACAAACTCTAGCATGTGGTTTTAATGTGTCACAATTTCTTTCCATTTGACTACTTTTGGTTATTCTGTGTTCTTAGATTCCACAACCAATTTGTTCTTTTACCCACACTATTTTAAATGAGATTCTAAATTAGCGCACGTGAAAATGATGTCAACTGACTGGTTCTTCCAGATCATGACTCAGTAAAATACCCTGTGGAGAAGGAATAAGAGCAATTCTTCTTATTATTTCTCACACACAATTGAAACTTATTCAATAAGACTTTCTAATAAAAAGGAGACCTTTCTCTCTCACAGTCTGAAAATTACCAACACCTCAATTCTTATTATAAAATAGGAAGTCATTATCTCTCTCAATATAGTGCCATTGCAATGAGCAAAATTTGAATAGTTTTGATTTGGAAAATATGAAGTATTTTTCCCTCAGTCCATATGGGTTAGGTGTCTTCTCACATCTATTTACATCTTCTTCATAGAATTAGATTGTTTGTTACAACCACTTTATAGACTCTACTTTCCCTGGCCGATTGTCCTCGGCCTCTTCTGTCAGTCCTGGAAAGCTCTAAGTAGCATCCCCTTGCACAACTGTGAACCAGCAAATGTGTCCTCTACCCTAGTCCCCATCACCCAGTACTTGCTCTCAATTCCATATGTTTAGTGTCCTACTCCTACACTATATCTGATTCTTCCAAAAGGGTTTTTATTAAGAAGAAAAGAAAACATAAGTAAATGGACCAGTATAGATCAGATAAACCAAACAGATCCCAGGCATATGTAGAAAAAGGCTGAAAACATAATCTGTGGTCAAAATGGTTTATGAAATAAATTAAAATTCGAGTAGTGTTTTGTATGTTACATTGGCTAAAAGAGGAAATATTTTTTCTTTTCTTTTTTAGCTGCTAACATGTCAATAAGAAATAGTAAAATGTAGCAGAATTATACTCATATTGATGGTTGGATTAGGTTATGACCAAATCAGGACATAAAAAAATATTCTATATTGTTTTTCACTTAGATAATAATATAAGAAAGACCAAGAAGACTATAGAGAATTTTTTCAACTAAAATTAAGTTATATATGCCTAAGCTTTATTTATACTTCCCTCATTCTTTTCATTCTGCTACAGCAAATATATTTTTATTCACTATATTTCAAATTCTCTGATTAAAAGAAGTAACATTTCTACCTATACTGCATTTAAAAGAACATTTCTACATATATTGCATTTGCTATTGAAAAATTTTCTAGATGTTACATATTTTAGTGTCTTTCTTTCTAATTTGTAAATATATACATTCAATCAGTCACAATACTTCTCTACGACACTCACTTTATGCAAACATTGTTAAAATGCCCCTCTAGAAAATGGTACACTCAGGATGCCACGTCATTTGCCTCTGTTAAAAACAATTTTCTGTGCATGATATAAAAATGAAAAAGTGTTGAAAGTAAATATCATATGTAATTCTTAGAATATTCCACATGTAGGGGGCCTTCTGGTTTCTTCGCTTAACTTCAGAAAGAATTGATTCCGCTTGAATTATTCAGATTCTATATCTCTTTGGCCTGGATAATTTGGACGGTCTTACCATTTTAATAATTGAGTGTCTGTCAATTCAATTAGCCGTGGGGGACTCTGGATCAACCATTTAGACCACACTCCATTTGAACACGCTACAATCCTTTGGCGTGTGTTCAGTCCTTAAAGCTCTCTGGGTCCCATCTCTGTACTGTGCTTTATAGCCTGAATAACAGCAACTCTGCTTATTTCCTTCGGGGAAGGTGTTTTAATGGCTGTGAAATGCTGCCTTGTGTCTAAATGCATAATTATAGGTTTTGCATTTGCCTGAAGATTTTAATAATTTAAAAGATGCTTTTCTGGTAATCAAAATGAAATAATTCTTCCTGATAATTACCTTAAAGAGTCAATGATGAACATATTCATGCTGTGAGATATAAAAAGGTGATTAAATAGAATTTAGCATTGAATATATTTTTCTCCCTGCCATCTATTGAAGTTGTTATTTAAATTTAGTACTTGTGAGAAAATGGTATTTTCTTAATGGAATATGATTAATAGCACCTTTTTTATTTCAGGAAAAGTAAATTTATTCAAGCTTTTAATTTTTGTCGTTTATGATAACATGAGGGAGCACTAAGCAGACATGGGGGAGGTATGAGGTCTGGGGAAAGGACTCACTTCGAAGACTACTTCAGGGCAGCTTCATAGGCTGGACCCCATCTCTAAAGAGGCAGCATTATCTCAGTCTTAATTTGAGGATAGTTCGAGATAAGGAAAGTCTAATATTATAAGCAGAGCATAGTACTAGGGAATCCCTACAATAGGGATTCATTTCACAGGGGCTCATTAAGTAAAACTAGATCTTACGTTTAGCCTTCAACCTTGGGTCAAGGCACAGGCTAGCTTCCGTTCCCTGAAAGATGATAAAATCAAGGTTTGGGAAAAGATCCTGAACCAACAAATTGGTATTTAGATACATCTAGGTAAGAGGTGGGTGAAAATATAGAAGAGGAAGTAAGAAAATGCCTGGTCCTTTGGTTCTTTAAACTAAGCCAATGGAGGGTGTATATTCAGAGACAGGACTGGGTAACAGGAGGTTTAAGGGATGGATGCTGGGGGGAGGGCGTTTTATGACTATGGAATAACACCAAGTCGAAGGTGTGTTCATTGAGCATTTAGGTCCAGTGTCTTGTTAGTAGTAAAAATATACAGGATACCACTCAGTGGATATCACTTAGTGGTCATGACTAAACAAACCAGATCTCAAACATTTAATCTGGGTTGTTTAATTCTGAGTTGAATTTGGACACAGAGAAGGTCTGGGCATCATTGGATGTTGTTACAAGGATGTGGAGAAGAAAATATTAGAGGATGAAGGCAAGAGATGAAAGAGTCTTCTCCACATTGATATACCAATGTCTGGTGATGCTCAGGCCTACTCTGTTTCTCAAACAAACTTAGGATTAAATAGCCTTCCAATATGTTCTCTTTTTTTCGTATAATGAAGTTTCTCAAAAATCTCCTTTGTCTGAGAATAGTTGAATAGAATTGTATAACTCTGCTTTATAAACTAGAATGTTAATGAATGCTGATTCCCTCCTCTAAGAGACAAGTTTCTAGAATCCAAGACTTCAACTTCGACATCAGCTAGTTGCATTGATTAGGATGAATTGAGTAGAGAAATCGAGAAAAATTATCACAACTTCAGAAAAAATAATCTAAATATACATTCTTTTCAGGGAAGACAGTAGAAATGTCTTATAACTCATGGACTTTGGAAGAGGAGGCAATTTTTAGAACAGGTTTATGCTCTCATAGATGAGGAAATTTAGGTTCAATTATGATTTCTCCCTATCTTCATCCAATCAATGTTCACTTAAAAATATTTATGTAGAGCTAATTATGTGTCAGGTACTGTACTAGAAGGTAATGTACAGTGATAATAAAAAAATAGTCATACATTTAAGTTCATAGTATTGTATCAATGTTAATTTCCTACTTTTGACAATATGTTATGGTTATCTAAGATGTTATTATTGGGCGAAGCTGCAGGAAGGGTACAGGGGAACTCTGTACCATTTTTGCAACTGCTTATAAGACAAACTATTTCAAAATAAAAAAGGAATAACAGCAAACAAACAAAAACAGACAGACATGGTGACTGTCTTCACAGATGTTACGGTATACAAAATGAGATGAGAGTTAAGCAAACAATCGCAACAATCGCAAGCGTAACAAGTGCTTTGAAGTAGGACACCAAAACATAAGAGCATCACCAAGATTTACACGAGTTAGATAAGCAGGCTCCTTATGGAAGTCAAAATGCTGATTGAGAATTAACACTAAGTGAAGACGAGGGAAGAGCATACAGGCAGATGGAACAGTATATGCCATGACTCTGTGGTATGAGAGATCTTGGCAAGTGCAGCATGTGGGCCTTAGAGAAGTCCCATTCATCCAGAGTACACAGCAAAGTGGGGAAGGATGCTAGACGTGGCTAGGGCACCAGATAGTGCAGGACTTGTAGGGTACGATACACAATTTTAACTTTGTTCCAATAGCAATGAGATGGTTCTGAAAGCCTCTAAGATGCTCTGTGTATTACATGACACTTAGTTAACCTTAGGGAAATACACGTATTCTCTTTTACTGGGGAAGTGAACATGTCGGCATGGTACAACCATCTTTCATCAATTCGGGGAAATAAGGACTTCTCATAGCATCCAGGTACAGCTCACAATTTCAATGCTGACCTTTATTTGCACATTCATTTTTTAAACATTTTTATCCAAATATATCACAAATACGTATGCAAATCATAAAAGAATAGCCCAAATTTTCATGAAGTGATGACTCCTTTTTAGCCACCACCCAGGTGAAGAATTAGTGCATCAAGAGTATCCCAGGAGCCCCTCTCATGCCCCTGCCTGCCCACTGCGTCTTCCCTCCTCCCAAAAGACAGCTGCATCTTGGTTGCTGTCTTGAAGTCTAACTTTTGCTTGTTTGAATTTATGTAAGTGGAGTTACCCCGTACCCTTTCGTATCTGCCTTCTTTCACTCAATGTTATTTATCTTCATGATTCCTCCACGTGACTGCACGCAACAGTCGTTTCTTCATTTTCATTATTTTTTTCCATTGTGTGAATATTTACCAATTTATAGATTCTACTCAATGGAAATTTGTGTCGTTTCTGTACAGTTAAGGACAGAGTACAACAGTTCGGGCCATTATTCTAGTATAGCAGCTTCATTTGTGAACTTTTTTTTACAATTAAGCCACAATACATAAACAAAATGAATTATTAATGGCCTAATTTAACAACGATGTCACAATCTTCCAAGAACACTAGAAAAACATAGAAAATTAGGGAATTTCTTATTGATGAAAGAGTTTGAAATATGAGTGGAGACAAAATTTATACATGGAGAGACAGGCATTTAATTAACAGTGTTCAAATCAAACATCTAATTTTACTTTGTGGTGATTCATATGTAGTTATGATAGATATCTCTTAATGGTATTTCTTGCAGAAAATGGGGAAGTAAAACCTTTAATTATATGGTTTATAAATAATGTTAGGTTTCAAAAAATTTCTAAAAGCTTTCTCAGTATTTTTTTTAGAAACTCTCTTGTGTTTGCCTATTTGCTCTGCTATCTATTTGCCTGCCCTTCCGCATCTCTCATCTGCATGGTAGAAACACAGTGTTTTAGTTCAAGTCCTTTGGGAAGCAGTTGTGAAGAAAAGATTAGACATGCAAGAGATCTGTTGGAGCAGACACCCGTGAGGGTAAAAGGGGAAGGATCCCGAGAAGGTAGGGAGAGCCTGAGACCAAAGTGCACATATGACCCCTGAGAATAAGAGGGAGCAGGAAAGAGAGCTGACTGCGAAGAGTCTCACAGTGCAAGACGGCTTCAGCCAAGATGAGGCGGGGTCCTCGAGCCAAAGCTGTCCGTACCAGGAATTCCACATTTGTAGGAATGGGCCAGCTTTGGTCTCCTTGTCTTTGACTGGGAGCGGCCCACACCAAATGTAGTGCCAGTGGGGGCAGGGGTGGATCCAGAAGGGCAGCAGCTGGGGCTGTCAGTCAGTTATGCTCCCACAGCAGGACAGCTGAATGAAGCATTTTCTTGGCTGCCACAGCCCATCCCTAGAAGTACACACATCTACTTCCACAAACAGTTCCTTCAAGAAGAGCTTCCTCACGCTTCCTGTTGGCTTCTCTTCCTGAAGACAGACTTAGAAGAGAGAAGTTACTGAGATGAACTACAGCTCTCATCGCTGGAGCTGGTCTCAGAGCACACGTGGTCCTCATCCTCCCCCTCCTCCACTATCTATTCTAAATCCCCCAAACTCTGCTGTCACCTTGGCAGGTCTTGATGGCTCACCTGGGAACGTGGCCCAAACTGTCGCTGCTACAGAGTCTGAGAACTCAGCAATAATAAACTTTGCAGTCTAGGGTTTCTTTATGTATTGATTCACAGTTACAGTGTGGCAAAGATTTACCAGAAGGTTCTTTAGTGGAGCCCCTGTGATCCACACATACTCCTCCCTGACCCCACTGTGTAACAGCAGCCCTAGCTTCTCTGCTGATCAGGGCCAACTACCCTTTCCAAGATACTGATTCTTCTTTTCTTCTGCTGATCTCTGGGTACAAGAAATCCAAATCACTGTGGGACATCCAGAAATTATGGTTCAAAGGAAAATTTTTGGTCCTAAGTGCAGTCCTGAGGGCACCAGGGCTTCAGGCCCATTAGGAGATGGGGTGCAATATTGTTTTTGAGTTCTTTCTTAGCCAAGGGGATTAGGGTAGTTTCAGAAGTTTCCACTTGAGCTTCCTTATCATGATAAATATTAACCCATTGGCCAAGGGTCCAATGTGGGGATTAACTGCTAAGTATGGCAATCCCAATTATAAATGACAACTGGTAGGTCTACAAATGTGATTTGGATTTGGAAATTGGCTCAGCCCTGGGAAATGAAAGGGAGAAAGACAGCATGACTTTCTACTGGGGAGACATTCCTCAGCCTCCTGCTCCTCTTGGCTGTAAACATTAAGCAGCAACCAAGGGTGCTACCTGTCTGCTTCACCCCTAGGCACGTCGTGCTCTCTCAACCATCTGCACAACTCCACGCTGGTCGAGCCCCTTGGTTGCTCCTCTGATCTTGCCAGTTGTTATAGTACTTCCAGACCACTTGTGTCCAGCAGTGAGGTTAATCAGCACCACTGCCCTCTATTACTGGGAGTTGGAGGAGGACAGCGAGCATCATTTCCCTGGATGTTATGAGTCCAGCTGTGTGATCATCTCTCCTACTATCATCCCTTGCCTGACTCACCGCTGAACTACTTAGCAATACCCATGCTGTTCTCATACACATTCCTCAGGGCCTTGGTGAAAGGTATGCACTCTGAGCCCTCCAATGGAGTGTAATCACTGCTGAGTCTTGTGCCCTTACATAACATGCCAATTCTAGCAGGCCCATTTCCCTCGGCCCCTTCATCCTTTCCTCTGCTATCTACAAGAGCAGCTCAGGCTCTTGACTTCTCTAGGCTTCTTAGAGCCACCTAACAACCAATTTGCCCCCATCCCCTAGGGTATTTTTCAGAGTATAAGTCCTATGTCCTGAGAATATGCCCCCAAGTTAATGAATTCTCACTTATCCAGGCTCGTGTCCCAGCCTCCTTGATGAAGCATCCCCAGTATTCCCCTGGTTCCTGTCAGTATATGCCGGGTAATTCTTATAGCCCCTTCAGTATATACTCTCATTCCTTCCTTAGTAGGTACAGCAACTCCTCAGCAAAGTTATGCAGGGATTTTATAGTAGCTATAGGTGTTTCAGCAAGGAGAAGGGGTAGGGGCCACTCCTAAATGGAGATACCTGTTAGCTTGCAGGAAAGAGACCTCCGCGGTCTTCCAGTCTGGCGGAAGTGCTGCAAGCTCAGGGCATCAAGGGATCTGCAGAACCAACATGCTCAGGGGTATCCACATCAAGGTCTCCATCCTTTTTTACAGTCCCAGGTTTTCTCAGACAGGACCCTGACCATTGCACAAGACATCTGCCTTGGATGAGCGTTTAAATGTCATTGGAGCTCTGTGACTAATTATCAGAACCTCAGTCCTGCTTGGTTGCATCAGCTCTTCCGCTTCAGGAGATAAAGGCCTTTTTGTAAGCTACCAAAGACACATAAAAGAGATTTATTGGAGGAGTGACCATGAAGGAAGAAAAGGAGAGAGCAAGAGAAGGTGGAGAGCACCTTGAGATGTTAATGCACGTCTGATCCCTTTTAAGCAGAAGAACATGAAACCACAGTGCAGTACCCAGAAAGTCCACTCAGGCCTATGGGGAGACCCTCAAACTGCAGTCGTTTTTAAAAAGTCCCACATCTCGTGGGAATGGGCCTGTGTTAGCACCTCTGCTGTGTTAATTGACTGAGTGCAACCCTCCAGAAACGTGATGCAAACACAGAGGTAGATGCAGAAGGGAAACAGCTGAGGCCATCAGTCTTACTCTCCCTCCATCAATAGATTGAGTTGCACATTTGCAAGGCCACTGCAAACACATTATCCAGGCTCCCTTTTCAACTAGCTACCTATTCAGCCTATGGAAAGGACCACCGGGATATTGGTAGGAGACAGGGAGATGCTGGAAGTTACTCTACCTCTCTCTTACTTGTGGTTGACTATCCAACAGCAACTGCAGCTCTTTTGTGGTTTCACGTCCCATGAGACAGCCCCTCTGTCTATGGTCCCAGCGATGTCTGGGCAGCTCTGCTGTGGTTCCATTTTGCACAAGGGGACTCTGGCGTCTGTGCTCTCAGTGGGCTTCTCTCCTTGTCCCCTCAGCTCTAGGAGTTCGTGCAGTTTCCTGCTGTATTAATCTCTGGATTCAGTCACGGCTCTCTCTTTGGCTCCACAGTTTGTCCATCCTCTAAATGATCAATTTCTTCTATTCAATTTCTTACGATTTGAAGAGTTAAAGTGCTTTCTCTTTGCCCGTCTGAACCCTAAGTGATAGAATTTGGATAAATAACGTAAATATCCATATCACTTTTATAAAATAATATCTTTTTTCTTTATATCTAGCTTGTAGAAAATATGAATATTACAATTTTCTTATAACACTCTCCTCAATTAATATATTAAAATTAATATCAATTTTAGGGATATTCTTTTCTAAGTTGTATTTCTAATTAACATGTTCTTAAAATCGCAGCAAAAATGAGTTAAGAATGAATAAGAAATTACATTCCATAAAACATGTTTAACTGTTAAAGATATACAGTATTTATACTTAGAGACATATAATTCTAATGCTATACTGCTGAGCCTGACATTAAAAAAAAATTTATTAATTAGTTTAAAACAAAATCAATACACATACATTGCAAAATAGAAATGTGTATTAATTTGGATATTTTTCTTCCCTACTTATTGAGTTTTCAAGCCAATAGGTAGGGGTAATAAAATGCTCAATGATGCATTTAAAATTGTTAATGCCTTTTTTAATGGACTGTCCAAATACAGATTTATCTACCAGATAGATTCATGCTCACGATTTAGACTGAACTATAATGAACACATTTATCTGTATCTTGATCTCTACTGATACGTTTGACTAGACAAGTAACCTTTCTCAATGTTTCTGATCAGTGTGCATTTCAAGCATTGTCAGTTAGCAAGACTTGCACAATCTGCCATCATCTATGATAAAGAGTTCTTCTTTCATCAACAGCATGACACAAAGGAGGGAGGAGAAGAAGAAAAAGAAAGTAGATGTTAGTGGAAATGGAGATTTTCTTTTCAGTTTCAATTTATAAACTTACTTATTTGAGACATAAGAGAAAAAGTTATATAAATTGTTGACTTTGCTAGTTACCTCAACTCTGTGGTCTTGTCTCCTGGACACTGGCATCCACCTCAGGGACTACCTCACCATCATTTTTGGCCAGGTCTGAACCCATACCAGGAACTCATCATTCAACTCCCCCAGTGTATTTTAGAAAGTGTATGTCCTAACGGCAATCTAGTGGGATGTTTTTCACACTCATATCTTTAATAAATTCGCTACCATAATTGATCCAACACAGAAGTGCTTTATACACTCAGTGAACTGATTGGCTGTCACCTAATGCTCGAGTAAGAGGGCGAGCATGAAAACCAAGAGGTCTTTGAAGATCTCACAGAATTTCTACCACTGAAATAATATTAGCAAAATCTCCCTGATGTAGGATGCATTTGGAGCCTTTTGAATTCTACTTAAATCAAAAAAGTCTAATGGGAATACTAACCCCTTTTTATTAGGTTGAACTGTATGAAATTTCTATTTGACCATTTTGGACCTGAAAAATAGCAATTTTATAAAGTTCAACAAAATAGGTTCCTAAAAGCTGAAACAAAATCACCTAAGATCATCTGCTGAGCATGAGAGACTTCACGTACATGTGAAATTACCTAATGCCATTTATAAAATAAAGACAATCACCAAACACCTATAATCTGTGTGAATTCACATGGACTCTGCAAAATGTCAAAAACAGATTTCCCAAAGCATTGACATTTTCTCTCTACTGACCTGGTGATCTTGCAAGGTTTCAAGGTCCATGTGGCTGAGAATTATAGCAAACCCATAAGTTCAGAGACCTTGCATCCCGACCATTCTAAGTACAGCAACGTGCCCAATTACCCAGAAAGAAATCTGGGTGCTTCTTCTAGGTTTGTCACCAACTAGTCTTGTAAATTTTAGCAAATCACCATCAGAACAATCCTTTCGTTCACTTGGAAAGAAAGGGTATTTGATGATTTCTAAAGTATTTTCATTCTGAAAACTGATTCATTATATGATTCTGTTCTTGAGAAGTGGCTTTGCTGGCAAATTATGGCCTGTTTCTGCCTCTTGAAGCATTCTTCTGAAGTAAATTCTCAATTAGGGCACAACAGTGCTGAAGTTTTTTCTGATTTCCACAATTATAAGATTCATTAATCTCACTTTATGTTACTGTATCATTCATGGAAGCTTTCTTTCAGAAATTTATCCCCCTGAGATGTTTGTTAAAACCATTTAGTTAGTTTTTTGTGTCTAAATCATACATAAAAACTAGCAAAACAATTTTAACAAACATTGCAGGGTTGTAAATTTAAGTTAAAGCTGGCTGTCCTTAGTATGTTTCTCTACGTCTTTTTGCCATGGTTTTCCGAGGGACGTGTTCCCACCTGTACTTACATAAAAGCCCTTGATGGGTAGCCCCATGGCCGAGTGGTTAAGTTCACGCGCCCCTCTCCCTCTCCAGCAGCCCAGGATTTCTCCACTTCGGGTCCTAGGCACCGACCAAACACCGCTCCAAGCCATGCTGAGGCAGCATCCCACAGAGCAGAGCCAGAAGGACCTACAACTAGAATATACAACTATGTACTGGGGGGTTTGGGGGAGAAGAAGGAAAAAAAAAGAAGAAGATTGGCAACAGATGTTAGCTCAGTTTAAAAAAAAAAAAAGGCCATTGATGTGCCCACACACTCACAGCTAAAGCCTGGAGATCTAGCATTGCCCACAATTGACAACCAGAGCCCATGAGCATGGGGCTGTCTAGCACTCCTGCCACAGCTGTAAATGGGCCTCCAGTGCTTGAGAATGACCCAGAAATCCAGATTTGCCCATTACTGCTGCTGCTGCTGCTGCTGCTGTTGCTGCTGCTGCTGATGATGATGCTGGAGGCACCCCAGAAGGAGGAAAAAAATCCCTTTTCCTTCATACCTTTTATATTCAGATCAGGACTTCCCATTAGCAGGACTTAGCTCGGAAGTCAGTTGCCAAGGGAATCTGGGATACGTAGTTTGCTGGTTCCAGCCCTGTGTGTTTCAGCAAAAATCATAGAAGGATGGGAACGAATCTGAGAGCCAACAAACAAGTACCCGATGGTTTACCTTGATGGCTCTTGAGCATCTATTCTTACCACGGTACCCTACTAATCTTCCAGACACAGTATACAAAACCAGTTGGTGCTTTCAGTTAATAATGCAAGTATTCTTTGTACAAATTAAGTTGCTCTCAGAACGAGGGGAAATACAACAACCCAGAAGTCTTCATGTCCATCTCTGTGTGACGTTAGTTTCTTTTCCAGTTCACTCAGTATCCATCCTCTGTATTGAGTAAACCAAAGCCTAAATTGTACTGTCAAATACTACTAACACTCCTTACATGAAAGAGTAGGTAAAAAGGATAAAGTGAAATAAGAAATAAAGCAGTTAATGAGTATACATGAATGCATACATGTAATACACATTACAATTACAAATACATAAATAATATGCAAGCAATAAAATGTAAATGGATGCTACTATCCTCTTTTCCACAAATGGTTGCTTAGCCATACTTGATATTAATAACTATATAGATAGGGAGGTACAGAGAAGAGACAGACAGAAATGGAGATGGATACAAAGATGAAGACTAGAAAGCAGAAAAGCTTAAACATTAAGAGATTTCCTAATCAGCGGTTTGAGAGCCAGTGACCCTCTGAAGTCCATCGACCCACTATACATTTTCTACAATGATCACTTAGCATTTTTCTAATAAGAGAAAACTAAGTAAGATGCTCTTAAGAAGAAAAGGAAGGGCAGCTTACTTGATAATAGGGAAATTTTCTGTATTTCTAGGAGATGAAAATAATATTTGTAAGATTAAAACAGCTACATAATGTCAAAACCAGATTATTAAAAACATGAATAGACAGTCACTTGTTTTGAGCAAGTTCAGAGGACATAGGATTCTGTTCATGAATGCTACGTCATCTCTGTAACATTGTGAATTTTACTTCTTGGGTAGCATAAAACTAAACTCAAATTAGTCCCTCAAAATTAGTTATATTAACTCAAAAACCTTCCATAAAGCCATTGTATATTGTTTATTTTATTTCAAACTGGGTCATTTGGGAAACCCTTTCGTATTACAAACTAACAAACACATGAGACCTCTGGTGTGGGAAGAATAAAAAATCATTCTCTTTTGTATAATAACATTTTAATGATTAATATCTGATATGTGTAGAGGTGTACTTTCAATTGTCTTTGAAAATGCAGATCAAGCATTTTTTTCTGGAGGAATTTTCTTTTTAATATTGCCACTTTTCTCAGATTTTGTGGCTAGCTATGTATCTTGCCAGTGTTTTTTCAACTATGCTCCTTTAGTCATCAAATAGGGATTGAATTTGTTCAAATTTATAAATACTGTATGCAACTCAACTGATTGGTGGTGATATTGACGCTACATAAGAATAGTCCGTTACTAGAGGGAAGTAACTACCTGAAAGTAAGTACTCAAGGAAAAAAAGAATTGTACACTATTTATTTTATTTAATGTGCAATCTTGAATAAGTTAATTGTATTTATTTTTCTCAATACTGTTTTCAAGTTATTTCAGGAGGGAGAAAGGAGGACAGAGTGAAGAATAATAAAACTAAAATTTAGTTTACATAGATTTATAACAATTGTATCTTTAGTCTAACACCTAAAATTCAAATAAGAAAAATATCTAATTCAGATAATGAAATTAATTTCTTATAAACCCAGTTTGATAATTTTGTCATTGTTAATGTTCAGTCTTTTTCCGCTGTGGGTCCTACCTCATGTGTGATGCCTATTATTTGCTTTTCAAGTATCTGCCTTCAGCCAGGGACTAATGTTTTCTCAGGTGTCAGGACAGGAGTTGTGTGTCTGGTAATAACTTCAGTACTCTTCTCGCTATTACTCAGGCACAATACATAATTCAGGAGGCAGGGCTTTACTGAAACACTGCAGCTGTATTTCAGGGCGCTTACGTTCCCATTTTTATTTGCTACTTTTTTCCCTGAGAATCCAGAAGTTTATCTCCTGAAGTTGAGAACTATTATTTCTATATTTTGGCATTAGTTATGGAATCAAAAATGACACCATCCCTGGGGCCGGCCCGGTGATGCAGCGGTTAAATTCGCGCGTTCCCCTTCTTGGCAGCCCAGGTTTTGCTGGTTCGGATCCTGGGTGCAGATATGGCACCGCTGGGCACACCATGCTGTGATAGGCGTCCTACATATACAGTAGAGGAAGATGGGCACGTATGTTAGCTCAGGGCCAGGCTTCCTCAGCAAAAAGAGGAGGACTGGCAGTAGTTAGCTCAGGGCTAATATTCCTCAAAAAAAAAAAAAAAAAAAAAATGACACCATCCCCAGTGGGTGCCCAACAAATATTTACCAATGTAAAAATTTAAGAACTCTCCAGTTTGATCAGTAACCTCAGTCTGACCTCTCCATGCAGGAATAATTTTATCATTTATCTGCACACATATGTGTTACTGTCTCTCCTTTCTTTGAGTTATCTTAGTTGTTATACTGAAGCTCTGAACCTGTCACATAGATTAGATTGTACACTATTGTTAGTGTCTTACATACATTTCTTTTTGATATGTTAACCTTTTTTTCTCCAACTCAATTATAGGCAGGAATGTTAGCTGGGTTCTTCAGTAACCTCCTATAGCAACTAGAACATATTTTCTTACTGAAGGAGACATAAAGGATTGAATTGAAAGATTAAGCCAAAGGCATAAGAGATTGTAGATATTTGTTCAACCCATATTTACGGAGCACCTGCTCAATGTGAGACACTGTGCTTTTGATGTTGGGGATTCAAAGCAAAATAAAACAAAAACATGGACCTCGTGGACCACACTCTATTGATGTAGACAGGAAATCATACCAGATGTTAAAATTCAAGGCAGTTAGTGCCATGGTCGAGGAAAACACAAGATGCCGTAGGAAAAGAGGGAGATCATGTGAAGGGTGGAGTTAGTGAGAACTTGACAGACGACATGGGGCTGGAGTCGGAACTTCAATTCAGTAGAGATTTTATACAATTGCCTGTATTTGTGTAAAAGAATCCCTAGTCCTTTGGTAGTAAGTCTCATTCATGTACATTTTTTACCAACGTGAAAGAATAATTTATTCATTTTTAAAGCCATATTTATACTAAATGCAGCAACATAGTGAGAGAGCTTTTAGGTATTCATTTTCTCATGAAAGTAAAAACTAATAATATAGCTGCAATAGGAGTATATTCTTATTTCAAGAGCAGATGTATTTACCAATTTGTTTTGAATCTTACCCACAAAGCAGCACCATGTGCAGGCACGTACTTTCAGCTGGAGACGTGATTCATTCCAGCAACACCGGCAAGATCAGCCCCAGTGCAGCTTTATCATCCATGTTCATTTACCCCAAGTGCTCAACTTAAAAGCTGATCCAATGTCGCCTCATTTACAATTTACATGTTACATGTTCTCCTAAGTTAGCAAAATTGTACCAGTTAATTTCAATACTGGCTTGACGTAACAATTTCTTTATATAAAAACACTAAAATGTTTTTAGTCCTTGTAATACACACATATAATTTCCTTAATATTTGAGAATGAGTTTTAAAATACTTCTGCGCTTTCATCTTTTAGCGCTGCGTTGGCCAGGGCTTTATATAGAGTTCTAGAATACATGCTATTGCAGTTTTATTTGGGCGACATTCAAGTTTGGGCTCCAAGTTTGCTTTTTGGATTTTGTCGTAAGAATCGGAACTTCTCTCTAGCCCCTGCATCCCTGGCCTCATTGATCTATAACAACCAAATCAAGCTGCATTTCCTTCAT
Source organism: Equus quagga (assembly GCF_021613505.1). NCBI lineage: Eukaryota > Metazoa > Chordata > Mammalia > Perissodactyla > Equidae > Equus > Equus quagga. The sequence goes on from NC_060281.1 coordinate 8,293,318, forward strand.
ATAAACAAGTTATTGGAGCAAGAGCCTTGCAATAACCTAGCTGAAGGCAGTGGTCCCAGATCTGCTCTCCAGCTGTATCAGAGGACAATCGCCTCCGCCCTTCCACTCTCCAGCATTTGTGTCTCACCGTGGTGGTGGTGCTGCTGCTGCTGCTATAGCTGCCAGGCCCTGTGGAGAGAGCTGATTCCTGTGGGAGGAATGCTGGTAGCCCCAACACAGCCTTGGGAAGAGGACAGCCCCTTCTTCCATGCAAAGCCTCACTACTGGCTGCTCTTATTGCTCAATAGGATGAGAGCTCAGGAGCCCCCCGTGGTGGATGAGGTGACATGGCAATCATCAGCCAATTCAACCTCCTTCTAATTGCCTTAACTTCAAGAGTCTGGAAAGCTAAAAACTACTTTTCACAGACTCCCTTGCAGCCAGAGTTATGGATGCAAGTTAGTGTCTGCCAATTAAATGCATCCTGAGAGACTTGACTGACAGAAGTGAGTCTGTAGACAGCTGCCATTGCTGCTGGCAAAAGGTCATGGAAATGTGGAATGTTCCGGTCGTTAGCTTTGGGGTTACTAAGAGGTGGGTGTGCCGGATCACTGCAGGAGGCAACAGTGTAAGGAACATCCTTCAGATGCCCCTCCACCCTCACGGTGACACAAGTAGCAGTTCTTCTGGTAAGTCAGCTAAGCAGCATGTTTTGGGGGTTCATTCCTCAACACTCAGACTACAGTACTCATGACAACTTCCTGTTTTAAGTCCCTTTCTCCCTAAAATAACTAGAAGGGTTGCTGTTTCCTGCAGCTGAACTATGGCAGACATTCATTATGAGTCTCAGTCATGGCTGCCCAAACCTGGCTACTTCAGAGACTTGCTCTGCTTCTTCATTCCGCTACATTGGCAGCCGTTGCCATCATTGATGAGCAGTACACTCGTCTTAGTGCCCTTATTCCCAAACTGCTTCCACATGGTGCGGAAGAGTTGAATATCATTCATGAAACAGTTCTGGAGCATGTAATGTCTTATAATCAGGGACCTGTCTGCTCCAGCTTACAGAGAGAGAGAAGGAAGTCCCCTACTTCACCCTACCACTGTTCCCAAAACCTACCTCACTAACTAGAAATTACCTCCCCCTGGATAGTTGTCAGCGGCAGCATCAATTCCCTTCACTCAAAACCCAACTCCCTACTCACAAGTTCTCCTACGTCTGCAAGAGAATTCTGATAGAAACTGAGGTGTACACACTTCCTAGTAAAAAAGTGTCCATTCTATTTTGTCTCTGTTTGCTTTATAGTACTCATAATTATCATATAAGAGCAAGCTGTGATTATGATCTTATACCTGTTGGCAAAATCCCAAGCCACATAAACTTTAGTTCTTACTAATACAACAAAAGTGGGCATTTCTTATATATACACTTATTCTTATGTGTTTTCCATGACTAAATAGACTATTTATTTTCTTAAAGACCTCAACATATTAGCTAATGTTAAAGTCAATTTTTGTTTCTATAAATGTTTTCACTTTGGTCTTTTACTGAATTTATTTCATATAAAATAACGTACTCTCTTTGCACATTGAATGGGACTATGATTTGCTTACATGCATATACACTTTCAGATTTTGACTTTCAAAATCCACGGATCCTTTAGTTTGCCTAAATTAATGTGGTATCTGGTACAATCGAGTGTTTAATATTTTAACTTAATAATGGGATGGTTTTGAGGTTTTATTTTTAATTATTGAAATATTAAGTACCCAGATCTTGATGCTTTCTTAGAGTAGACTTAGTATATCCATTTATTTATTGTGGTAGATAGAGATGCAACTCCTCCCATTGACAGATAGACTATGATTCTCTTTCCCTTGAAAGCAGCCTTGCTTTCTGACTTACCTCTGATAGAATGCAGAGGAAGTAATGTCCTAGGAACCTGGGGCAAGATCATAGCCAGCTTTGCAGATTCTACCCAGACTTTTTGAAACATTTATTTTTGTGTATGCCTTCTTGGAAGCAATTGCCATGAAGAAGTGCAACAACACTGAAACTAACACGATGTGAGAAGCACAAGCCACGTGTAGGTTCTCTGGAGGATGAGATACCATGTGGAGAGAGGAGAGGAGAGAGAGAGAGGCCAAAGAGCTCCAAGGCCCAGAAATGCTAATGAGACAGCCATCTTGAAAGGGGATCCTGAAGCATCCCATTGCCCCAGCTGATTCTTCAAGGATCAAAGATAAACAGTGCAGTCAATTCCTTCACAGACTTCTCACCTCTGCAATGGTAAACAAAATAAAGTAGTTATTTTAAGCCACTAAATGTTGGGATGGAATGTTATGCTACAAGAGAGGAATAACACATTCATTCATTCAATAAATATCTTTAAAAAATTACTTGGCGTTGGGTAATACTAAAATAACCATGTTAAAACAGAAAAATTTCTAATCTCCAACGAAAACACACCCTAGTACTGACAATACAAGCAGGAAAACAAACGGTTTCACAAAGATTTTCTAAGAGCTATATTAGAGAAGTGTACAGTGTGTTACAGGAGAAGAGATGAAAACACATCTTGCTCTAAGTGGGTGGTGGGATGAAGTGAAGAATCATAAAGAAAGAGACATCCAAATTGAGTCCTTGTATAGTAGTGGATAATGGATAGATAAAGGGGCCAGAGACATTTTAGGTACAGGGAATAACTTAGAAAGGGAAAAGGAAACACTCTCCGTTGTGCCGGAGAGATGGCTTAGTAGAGATACATACCCCCATGTGCGCAGGGAGACAGTGGGAGCTGAGTCTGAAGGAAGAGAAAATGTGATAATTATGAAGGGCTTTGTGGGCCATAAATCGTATTCTGTAGGTAGCAGAGAGTTTTTAAAGGATTTTAAAATTGATCAAAACACTATAACAAATAGATCTCCAAATATTTGACAGTTCAAACACAAGTGTATTTCTTGCTCAATTAAAAAGTCCAAAAGTTTCAAAGCAGCTCTAAATCAACCAGGGTTTGAAAGATGTCAGTGGGGCAGTGTTCTCACTCACAGACCCAGAGTGACATAAGCTCAATGTCTTCAACAGGTGATATCCAAGGTCACCCTGGAAGTCCAAACTCAGCAGGCAGAATGGAAGGACTATGGTAAACTAAACCTGCAATTCTTTATGAGCCCTGCCTGGAAGTGACACATGTCGCTTCCATCCATGTTTCCCTGGTTAGAGGGCAGCTTAGGACCACACCTAACCATAAGGGGGTCCTGGAAATGGAGTCTAGCCAGGTGCCCAGAAAGAAGAGGGATCAGTTTTCTTGAACGGCCTGCATTCTCTGTTGCAAGGGTAAAATTATTAGATTTTGACAACTAATTAGACGTGGAAAAGTGTGACAAGGAAGGTATTCAGGCTGACAGATTTCTCACTTGGGCAATTTAATGGGTACTCATGTCTCTTAATTAGAATAAGAAATACAGAAAGAAAATGTCATCTACAAGTTTTATTATGATTGGATGATGTTAACAACAACAGTTTCCATCATATCTCATTTTTTTCAGATGAGGACTCTGAAGCTGTGAGGGGTTAGTAAATTCCCTAAGGTCACACAGCTATTAAATGACAAGTGAGGGATCCAGGATCTGTTTTGCTTCATAACTTAAATCTTTGACTACAAACACAATATCTAAGGACAATCAGAAACAGCTGTAAATAGGATTATAAAGCTAAAGAAACTCTAGACATGAATTTGCATGTCATGAGAACATGGAGAATATTTGAAACTGGGCCTGTTTCTGAGCTTGCTAAGGGAGAGTGTATAGGTGAGGTTGTTGTGTCTTATTGCTCAAGATGTTGATTTTGATTGCTTGTTAGGGAGATGTGTCAGTGTAACCCAATCAGGAGACATAAAATACAAAATAATCTGATTAGGGTAAGTTTATTGTAGAGAATTATTAACTATAAGATGGGGATTAGACGAATTGGAGATTGCTAGTACAAGAGAATGCTAAAGAACACAGGAGCGGCAGATATAGGGGCAACCACTACTTTTAGCTCCACCAAGTGCTCAGAGCTCAGTGCTGATCTAGACTACCCAAATGAAGAGCAAATCTGGAAGAAGATCCTCTCCAGGAGTGAGATCAAGCCTATTTGGAGAGGGTGCGGTCATGGCCTGCTGGATAGTGAAGTTTACTGAGCTTTGCACTGGTGGAACTCTAGAAATATGCCTTTTGGAGTTCCAGGGGCAGCTGTCCATGGGGAGGTATCACATGGTGGAACCTGCTGCAAAGCCACTTGAGATGGTTTTGGGGACTCTGTACATGAGATGATGCCAGGCCAGTGGCACTTATTGAGAAACCACTTGAGCAGGTAGAGATGACATTGGCCTCTGAATGCTGCATGGACTACGCACTGCAGAAGCCATGCACTCTGCAGGAACCCGCCAAAGGAAGCAGCACCCAAGAACCAGAACTAGGAAGAGCAAGCCTATCATCATCCAGCCGACCAAGGAGAAATATATACGACATACAGCCTGGGCTGTCCGAGCAGCCGATGAAGGGTAGATTTGGAGCTCAGATGTAATAAATAGGTAACCGGAAGAGGTTTTGTCTGCCAGGTTTCTTCACTATAAAGTTGTTATTTTTCTCTTTGTTATTAATAAACACCTTGTGGAGAGATATGTTGAGATTATACAAATATGTACCTAAAAATTTTAGCATCTATTAGTGATTCTTGCCTGAATAATTTAGTACTGTGTTTTTTTCCAAATGTTGATATACTATTCCCATAATATTTTCTGTATTTATTATTTAGAGTTTTCTTGTATGGAAATCTGTCATTCTCCCCTATTTATTTGTTTGTTGGTTTGTTTATATGAATATGGACTGGGATAATTGTTTAATTATATGAGTTATAACATTTTATTATCCTTATCTATTTTGCTGCTCAAATTTTCCCAGATTTAGCTACAGGGAACTCCTGCAAGAAGCCTCCTGTTTCCTTTTGACATGCTTCCCTTATCTTTTCTTGTTCTCTAACACCACAAGATGTTTTGGAGTCATCTTGTATATTCCCCACCTGAACTCTAGAACCAGCCCTTTCTCCAAAGACCCTTGGATTACTTTTAGTGAAAAATCTTATTAAGAAACCATATTCTGGATGTATACTCATTGCTGCTGGAGTGGCATTACCCTCCAAGCTTGTATGCTAAGCTTGCATGCTTAGCAAATATTGGCTAGGAAATACTTGTATGTATACATACATATACACACACACCTCTCTATCTATTTCTAGATATATCTGTATACATGTCTGTGTATATATAAATCAAATATATATATGCACAGATGTGTGTATGTGTCATACTCACAGAAGTGCTATTGCTTCTTTATTCCTTCTATCCGGATCTCGGTTCCCCATTCTTTTCACCTTATTCCCAGATAGCAATCTATAATATAGTGAATAAGCAACCTCATCTATTTCTGGTTTATCCTTCTAGTATTTCTTTTGGCATAGATACATATTTTCTTCTTCTATCTCCGTCTTTCTTACACGCAAGATACCATAGTACAGGTAGTCTTCTGTAATTCACTTTATTCGGTTATATCCATATCAGTTGTACATACTTTTCCTATACAGAAGTTAAAATATTTTCTTTCTAATATTTGTATTCTTTCATTTTTAATATTTACATACTTATCCACTTGAAGATTATGTTTGTGTAAGGTGTGAAGTATGGATCTAATTTCACCTTTTTTCAAATGACTGTCAAGTTGTCACAGCACCATTTATTCCTTTCCATCTTTGCTCCCATGATTTGAGATGCCACCTTTATCATATACTAATATTCCATGTGCATTTGGGTCGAAATCTGGGCTTTCCATTCTATTCCACTGCTTTATTTGTCATGTGCCAGTACAACATTATTATAATTAAAATATTTTAAATAAGTCTTAAAATCTAGTAGGGCTGGTACCGAGTCATTTTCTTCTTTAGTGTTTGCCTGGCTATTCTTGCATATTTAGTTTTACCATATGAATATTAATATTGACTTGTTAACTTTATTTAAAAGCTTTCTTGTATTTTTGTTAAGAGTACACTGACTTTTTAAGTTACTTTAGGGAGAATTGTCATGATTATGATGTTGAGTCATCCTATGAATGAACAGATGACATCCCACTTGTAAAAGTCTACTCCAATACCTTTTAGGAATGTTTTAAAGTTTTCCTCATCTATGTTCTAGATAATTCTTGTTGAACTTTTTTGAGTATTTAATCTTCGTTGCTATTTTCAATGGATTTTCTCTAATATTTGTCCTCTAGCTGGTTTTCCACAGGTATGAAGGTTATTGATTTCTACATGGTAATTTTTTTAGTCTACTACCTAAGTGAATTATTTTATTGGTTTTTTATGACTGTGTTATTAGTGGTTAATTGTTAGTTTTATCAATGATTCTCTTGGGTTTCCAAAGTTCATTATCATATCATCTGCAAATAAAGATATTATTCTTCTTGTTTACCAAATATTTTGCCTCTAATTAGTTTATCTTGTCTAATTTCTTTGACAAACAGATATAGTAGAATGTTGAATGGGAGCGGAGATAAAGGCATCTTTGCCTTGTTCCTTGGGTTAGTAAACACCCTTAGTGTTTTCTCACTCTATGAAAACTAAGATATTGTCTATCTTCTTCAATTGTGTTTTTTTTAAATCAGGAGGAGGTATTAAATTTTGTCAGAGTTTTCAGCATCGATGGAAATATGTGATTTTTTTCTTTGAAATATATCATGGTTTCTGATATTAAATGATTTCCTAATCAAATTTTCATCACTGAAATAAATTCCTCCTGATCACGTGTATTCTTTTCTTAGTGTGCTGTTGGATTCAGATTTCTGATATTTTACCTAGTATATTTTTATTAATACTCACAAATGTGTTTCTGTATTTACCAGGTTTAATTATATTGAATTGACAAGTTGAATTAGGGAGTACAGTGCTCTGGAACCATTAATAGATTGTTGGATCTATCTGGTTTTTGAAGATTTAGTAGAATTTTCCTATAAAAATATCTGGGCCAGTTGCTCTTGACGAGGAAGATGGGTTGCAGTTACTTATTTTCTCTATTTCTTCTGTGAAAATTGTCTGTTTAGGCTTTCTCTATATGGTGGGATCAATTTTGATAATCTGTATTTCCACAGAACATTATTTACTTATATTAGGTTCCCGAATGTATTCACGTAGACGTAAACATGAGTAGTCTCTTATGATTTTTTAAATTTCTTCTGTTTCAATGGCTCTTCTTTAATCTCTTTTTAATTCTCTTAGTTGATTCTGCACCTTTCTCAATGATCCTTACTAAATTACCATTGGAGTTTAGTCTTTCATGGGTGCACTTTGTAATTTAATTTTTTTGGACATCATTTTTTTCTTTTACATCTATATCCTTACATTTAATAGTTTTTATTTCTTATTTTTTGTCTATTTCTGTTTCTAGTTTTTGAATTTCTCATTCAGCGTGGTTTCTCCTGTTAGCCAATGCTTGTTGAGATCTGTTTATTCAGTTTGGAGTGTTGCTTTACAGTTTCTTCTGCTTTGCGGTTGTGTTATAGGAAAACTTTTCAAAAGTTGAGGTCTGTTGGAGCTCATTTCCTAATTTTTTCTGTGGTAACTCTGAACAACATTTGGTGATGAATAGAAGTATATTTCTGGCTTGAACAAATATGTAGTTGGTGGTGCCTTTTCTTTCAATGAGTCTCCTTTTCCTCAGAGCAGCAATCTGAGGACTAAAAATTCAGCTCTGATCACGGCAACTTTGAGATTAACATGCAGCCATTTGGCGTGCAAGTTTGACTATTGGCTATTAATCTGAAATTCTGGGATAAAATCTAACACGGAATTAACTTGGTATGCTGTTTTATCATTAGTCTTTGAGCTCTTGTTTTGTTTGCTAAAAAATAAAATATTCAGAAGAAATTTTCCTCTTTGAAGTTCTTTCCTTAGATCAGTACTTAATCTTTCGTTCATGGGTTATGGCCCTTTATTTTAACTTATTTCCTTCTTACAGTAGTCGATTTTTGCAGTAGCCACCATGCCTCTTCTTTACATCTCATTCATGGTGAACTTAAACAGTTTTGTGCAGATAAGGAGAGTTCAGCTGGAATTACATATCCTTCTGTACTTCTGTATTCTGAGATTGTTTTTACTGTCCTGTGCCGGACTATGCTTGACCTGGTAGAGAAAGCAGCCGGTTAATGTGAGGAGATTCATGAGTTCTGATGGCTCCCCTAGTTTACCAACAGGCCCTAGAGGTACTATTTCTGTCAATGAGAGTCAGATACTGTTTTTCATTTCCACCACTTAGCCAGACTCTCTGGCAGCTCTTTCTACTTTCACTCCACCATCTTATGCCCTTTATTTCATAATCCCCATTCCCGCGTCAAGAAGAAAACAAAATGATACCCTTAAGACGAGTTACTTACAAATTTGATAATCTAAATGAGAGTCGTGCCGATTTTGTTTACCCAGAGTCCAGGTTCTGAGGTTGGGTTAGGAGTATTTTGGAATAGTGTTACTCCAGAAGTTACCACTTGTTTTCTTTGCTGTCACCTTTTGAGGTTTACGGCATAAAGTTAAAATCCTTTTCTTGTTTGTTGGATACTAGTGAATTTTTGCCTTAAAATATTTTTAATTTTGCATGTTATTAGGCACTGGAGAAGGGAGATTTTGTGATCTGGTGTCACTCTACCATCTGTATTTGGAAGACCTACATTGCTAGTTTACATAATGTCGTAGCCGGAAGTCAGCTGCAAGGGTCTGAAGGACTCAGTAATAAAATATGGAGGCAATAGGTTAGGCTACTTTTCTTAAAAATAATTTTTAAAGTATAAAGAAGAAGTAAAAATTGAAGCAAAGAAAGTAGAAAGATCAAATTGCTTTTCGTTTGTTTTCACATTGGAGAGAGATTTGCATGCTGTTAGTTTGAAGACAAAGAGAAGGCAATTTTTAACGTAACTTAACAGTCACTTATCTTGTGGGCATTGACCTCTGGCATTTCACGAGTGCACCTCTTATTTTTAAAGTGTTTCGTGAGAATCAATGCACCAGTGTCTGCAAAGCCACCATAAAACTGAGGAGTTTTTTTTATTGTTTACTGTGTTTCTGTTCTTTCTGTGCATTCTCAACTATTGGCTGTTTCTGGGAGGTTTCCAGGGGTCAAACCTGTGCAACCCGGACTTAACCGTTTAGAAGTGATCTGTGAAAGAAAACAGGTTCTGAAGAACTCACAAATATTCCAAAAAACTATAAGCAGACACTACTTGTTGTCTTGAAGAATTTTATATAGGAAAAAAACCCATGAATGAAACAACAACAAAAAAATTTAACAACCCTAATGTGAGGATGGCAGCTATGTGGCAGCCACCCTCCCTCAGCTCTATTGCCAGTGACAACCATCACCTACACACTGCAACCCTTCTTCTTGCTGAGACGAGTTGTGAACTCAGAATCATTCTTAATAAAGCCACCTCTATTAGAGTTTCCCACTAACAGGTGGATTGAGTAAATAATTAAAATGAAAGTGAATCTGCCAATCATGCTTGAGATCAGTGGTTCTCGGCCTTGTCTGCAAGCTGGAAGCCCCTGACGATCACCTAAGAACCACTTCTGCCTGCACCCCACCCTGGGAGCTTCTGGTTCCTTGTTCTAGGTGTGGCCTGGGCATCACCATATTTTAGAACTCCCTGAGCGATGCTAATACCTATCCTGGAAAAGCCAGAGATGGACTTCTCTAGTAAATGCAGACTGAGCCTGTGTTGACCTTCATTCAGGGAAGTATGGTTCTTTTCACTAGAGCCGCTGTAGCTGCTCCTGTAATGCAAAGATTTTGCTCCTCCCGCAGTATATGGTTCCTGCCAGCAGCCATGCCACTGCCTTAGCAAACGTGAAGATGCCCACACAGGTCCGAGGCCCTCATGGTGGCATTTTTGACATTAATTAGTCCAAATCAGTATCTCTTTACATGTATACAAATCCAGCTTCTTTCTAAAAGAAAAACTTTAAGTTGAGATTCCAGCTGGTCTATTCCCTTTGTTTTACAGAAAAATATGTTGAAGATCAGAGTAATCGATGATTTGTCAAAGGTGACAAACTTGGTAGTGGCAAAGCTTGGTTAAGAATTCAACCCCGTTTTCTAACTCCCAGGATGGTGGTTTTCTGGGTTAAACATTTCTTAAAACCACATGAGCCACATTGTTTACTTGCAAATAGTAAAGACGAAAGCGTAGGCCACTTGTATTCTGGTCTGATCTGATCCTCAGAAAAATAGTAAAAAACGCCACCTGCTAATTTCGCAGGAAGATCCTGAGTAAAAAGCACTCTCATCAGCAGGTTTTATTTTCTCCCCCGGAAATATTTACTGACTTGCAGTACTAATGAGAAGAGCAAGGTCTTACCATACCCCTCCTTGCTCATTTCCGCTGGCTCATTGAGATTTTTTTCTTCTGAACTTTGACATCTTACTCTGAACTTCTGAGTTTATTGAGGCACAGTCCTCATTTCGAGAATACTTTAAGTCTCACACTACTAAATACCCCGGAAAATAATGATACTCTAGCAAATAACCCGCTAGATGAGTTCAACAAAGACTAGACATGTGATAGATCTGAAAACAGAAAACAAGAATAAACCCAAACTTAGAGAACTAATGGGGATGGCAAAACAGCCTTGTATTTTACCAGCATTCAAACGAGAAACGTCTTTTTATGTAAAACCAAAAACCGTTGAAATAAATACCATAAAATAATGAATTGATTTTTAAAAGGTATTGTTAGGAAAACCTTATTATAGTTAGACTTCCGTTATGACATAACTTATTACCATACAGAAACATTTCACCTAGTTCAAATTATATTCATAGATTAGCATAAACATACAATAAAACCCGACTCACAACAATCAGTGCATGAGGCATTCGTGAATGTTAATCTTCTCTAAGAATGTCATATTAAAATTGTCGTTGTAGTCGTAAGTAAGTATCCTTTCTGGGCAAGGTTAGAATTCTTCTTTAAAACTGTTAAAATAATTTTATAGCGAAAATATTAACACTGAAATGCAAATCTTTATTATTCTTCAGATGTCTTGACCCTCGGTCTACATCTACCCGTCCATCAAGCATTGCTAATAGGCAGACGCAATAAGAAAATATGCACATAGCATAGCAAATGATATATAATAATAAAAACACACGATGTCAAAGCACCCACCTTGGATATTCATTTGGAATGAAGATCTGTAGATAAATAGGCAGAGAGGAAGAACAAAATGATTAAAATTAGATATAAAAGAGTAACGATTTCAATAAAATTTCATATTTGGGAGGTAGTATGGTCTAATCAAAGGAAAAAGTCAGCTCTCTCATTAGCTGGCTACATAATCTTAAGCAAATCTTAATATTTAGGAAATACATGTGCTTTAACAAAGATGTAGCATTCAAATTAGGTTAGCCTAATTTGTTGTCCTAGTATGGATTTGCAGGATAAATGAAAGGATTTCCTGTCAATAAATATTAATATATCAAGTTTTAGTTCTGCTATTTCAAAATGATATATTTTCTACGTTGGGTTAAACTTTGCCTTATCCTTGGCAGCTCTTCTGGAAAAAAGGAACATTCTCTGCATAAGCAAGGAGTTCAGTGGATGCATTCCTCCCAACAGGGAGTGGTTCCTTTGTGGACCATTTCCTCAAAGAAGACAGAATGAGAATGTCATGCCTCCAAAGGAGAAAAAAATGTCTAAAAAGGGAATAATATGTTAAAAAGACCATGGAGGACATTTAGGACATCTATCATAAATTTGCCCAGGATGTCCCCATTCAGCAGAGAGCAATTCTACTTGAGGTAGAGAAAGTTTTCTTCACTGTCATTTAATTTTGGGTTGTTCTAGAATTGAGTTAACTAGAAGCCAGATTGCGTTCTGAAAATATTACTTGAATATGTGATATTTAGAAATATTAGTTAAACTAAAATGTATCAACTTTAAAATTTAAAAACTCTATTTTATCTAAAGGAAAGACATGTTTTAAGAGGGAATAAAGTATGTAAATATTTGTGGAACGATGAAAAACAGTAAAAATAGAAACACAAAATGTCTACACTTGAAGCATTTTCCTCACCATTTGAGTCTTCTGCTTTTACAGTATTTGTGAAGTAACACCTCATCGGAACAGGATTTCAGAGATGAAGGTCATTCCCCAGTTTACTATAACATTGCCAGGCTCATTGAAACACACCTCCTTATTGCACATGAACTTGTCCCTGTGCCTTTTCAATCTGTAAGAGCAGTATGGCAGCATGTAAAAGCAATGCAGTGGCATCCAAGAAGAAGCTGGGACTTGTGCTAGCCAAGTTGGTGAGACAAGACTCTCCCTAACACCAACAGAAGAATTTCGGGTAGCATGTCCTACTTCTGAAATTTTGAGAAGCAGCAAATGATATAATATTCCAAAAAGAGGACCTTATTAATCCATAAGTTTAGGTTGGACTGTCTGCTCTGTAAGGTCACTGTGAGGTCTACGTAAGTAAATATATGTGAATGACATAGTTTGGGTTCTAGCCCATGGGAGGTGGCAAATACTGATTATATGTATGCACTTTTTAACAATACATAATAGTAAGCTTTACCTGGAAAATAATTTATTACTATTCTTGACAATCAGTGAGGATGATGCCAAAACATCTGCTTTGAATATTTATTTTTAATGAAGATCAATAGATTCAAAGCAAGAGAAAGAGGATAAATAAGTGGTTATTTCAACAAAAGTTCATGTTTCCAAGATAGTATGGCCCAGTTGAAGACAACAACAAAAACAGCTCTGTCATTATTTAGCAGTGCGGTGTAAAGTGGAGCTCCTCGTTTGAGAAAATGTGTGCTTTAACCACAACATACACACTCACAACAATTTAGTCCCTCTTTGTGACCCCTTACCCTGCAGCTTGATCAAACGTCAACATTTGATCTTTTAACCGTTCTGATTAGAAGCATCTTTTGTAGCCCAGGTATCAGTTTCAGTTGTTTTGAGCATAAAGCTAAAATAGTTGGTGCCCAGGTGTCAAGGATATGAGGGTATTTTATGCTTTTATCAGGACCCTGCGTTAAGGCAAACTGACCTGTCCAGAACACCTGTTCTCTTCTCTCTCCCTGAACATTCCAGGTGGCACCGTATATTGCCCTGCTCCCTTGCCACTTTTCAGATCTGTTCATCACCTCTGATGACGAGGTGCAATAAGAATACGTTGTTCCATTATTTGATGCTGTGTATGTCCCCTCTAATTGCAAATTTCTGCATGAAGAGGCACTCAAGCCACTATTCTAAATCAGAGGTTGGCACTTGCATAAATTGTCTGTAAGCAGGAGCCATTTACAGGTTTCTTTGCTTTTAGATTTTATCTAATGACAAGAAACAAACATACATTCAAGGTTACTTTATTGCCTCTACCAGAAGGGCACAGTACGATGGTACAGCTAACTCTGGAGAGGTGTGAAGTGAACCTTGACAGCCGGCAGGTCCCCGGGTGTGGGACCTTCCTCCTCTGATCTCTTAAGTCATCAGGTCTCAGTGAGTGTTTGGGATCAGCAAAGACAATGCACCTGTCCATGCTACATTGGCTCTCTGAGGAGGGGGCTGAGGGCCTTCTAATTAGGGCAAAATGGTCCAGGCTCTTCTTACTAGAGCCCAGGTGTTTGCGCGTGCTACCTCAACACCCAATTACCTTAAAACTTTCTAATTTAATCCAGCTCTCATTGAAACAAAATTGATTCTTGGCCACGGAGTTTTACTAATTAGACTGGAGTCTGGTGCTCATCTAAAAGGGGCAATATTGCCTACTACTTCAATATCAGGAAAAGCCAAAGACAAGAGAGATTTTCCCAGGATTTTGCTCAAGCTACAGAATACTGACGTCAAATACTGTTTGGTGTGTGGCTTAAATAGCATAATTTTGAGAAGCCCCACCCTAATCATGTCCCGGAAAGAAGACAGCTGGGGCCTTACAATCCTTGTGAAGGAACAGAAGTGAAGTAGATCTCAGCTTCTGCACATCAGAGGAGACCCCAGAGCTGGCCGAAGCTGCGGAGCGGCTGGGTTAGATGGAGTAGATCCAGGTGGGTGCAAAAGGTGCAAAATATTGAATGGAGGAAAGACCAGTCTTAGTTATTGCCACAAATATGTTTTCACTTTATTCTCAACATTTATCTTTTTAATTTTATCTAATATAACCATTCTCTTCAGGAAAAAAAAAACATTGAAAACAACCCAAAATTCTAATGTTAGAAGATTGATTAAAATAATACTCAAGGATATGCAATGGAATTCTATAGCTAAGTGACTTTGTAGGATAATATTTAATGATAAAAACATATTCGTGACATATTCTTTAGTCAAAAAATGCAGGTTAAGAGTAAATAAGATGTAATAGTACAGAAAATATTTTTATGTATATATATATATAATGTAATTGTGTAAAAAGATAGAAAGTACAGAAAAAATAGCAGTAATTTTTTTTTTACTGTGGGATTATATCTGTTTTTGTGTCTTTTTTGCTTCTTTAGATTCAAAGAATTTTTAGTTTAAGAAAATAAACCCTTTTATGACTTGTTTTTGCTTTAAGAGGCATATCAAAAAAAGACAAAAAAAAAAACCAAACACATAGCATTGGAGATTGGACTGGTGGTTACCTTTGGGGAAGGGGGGAGGGGGGAGGGCAAAAAGGGTGATTAGGGTCACATGTGAGCGGATGCACTATAATTAGTGTTCGGGTGGTGAACGTGATGTAATGTATACAGAATTCGAAATATGATGTACATCCGAAAAAATAAAAATTAAAAAAAAAGAGGCATATCAATTTTCCTCTGGGAGCTCCTAATACTATAGCGGGGCTGACAAATAAGACAAGCAATATAGATTATAATAACAGAGCAAGGGCAATGACAGAGTCAAGATAATGTGCTGTTCCAGAGGAGAGAATAATTAACTCTCGCTGAGGGGGTCAGAAATGCACTCGCCCAGGGAGTGATGTCCGAATTGAAATAAATGTAAAGTGCTTTGCAAAAGATAATGTGTTTATATTAACAAAGTATTTAATATATTAAGTTCTAAAGAAAGATCTTTCTGGTTATCCTCTCTTGAACAAGCACAAATAATTAATAGGTGATTAAAATAACTAATTCTTATTCAAGTTTCGTGCTACAGTTCATTAAAGTAACCCATATGCCACACCCACACTAATATGATATTTAAATGCAAGATTGAATTCTTAAGCAATAATGATACGCTATTTGGAACACAGAATATAATATTACTTCAGTAAATTAAGTGGTGAAATTTATGTTTGATTTTAGAAATACATTCATCCAAGTGTAAACTGACAGACAAATAAGCTGATAATAATTTCATTAAGTAATAAAATGAGGATTAAGAAAGACCCAAAAACCTGCAATGGTATTCAGAAGCAAATGTTTAAGATTTTCTTTCCGAGTCCTATTATTCAGTTCATATAGATATATGTATACATATCTCATAGACTAACTGTGAAATTGTTATTTAAAAGTAACACATGCTGGGGCCAGCCTTGTGGCTGAGTAATTAAGTTTGTGCAGCCCAGGGTTCACCAGTTCGCATCCTGGGTGCAGACCTATGTACTGCTCATCAAGCCATGCTGTGGTGGCATCCCACGCAGAAGAACTAGAATGGCTTGCATCTAGGATACACAGTTATGTACTGGGGCTATGGGGAGAAAAAAACAAGAGGAAGATTGACAACAGATGTTAGTTCACAGCCAATCTTCCTCACCAAAAAACATGCTTATGGTAAAAATGCTAAGAAATTTATGGGTATAAGATGAAATTTGAAAGTCCCTTGATCCAAGTCCTACTCTTTGCAAATTACATTACTGTCAATGTTTTTACTTTATTATTATTTTTTGTAGTTTTAAGAAATTTTCTATGGCTATACGTGCACATGTACACACATACAGACACACCACAGAAACAGTTGCACAAATTCATCTAAACAAATAGGATTATATAGTACATACAATGCTGGAATACTTGTTAACAATTAGCAATTTCTTAACAAGAGGGGTCTTAGATTGCATTCTCTAACAGTCCATTTAGATTTGTCTCCTTATTTTTTAGTGGCAACATTGTTGAATGTGCCACCACACTCTTCCCCTTGTTCTCATACGGCTTGTTCCTTGTCCTTCTAGTCACACTTCAAATGTCACCTTCTCAAGGAAGGTAGAGTCCTTCCTTGACCACTCCTTCACCCCTATCATGCTTCTTAATTTTTTCTTCATAGCATGTTTATAATCTGAATATGTCTGTGAATATATGTATAAATGTGTATACTTGTTATTCATTTTCTGTGACCCCCCCCCCACTGGAATACAAACTTTTGTTCACTTTAACCTACAAAGCCTAGAACTAAACCTGGCTTATAGTGGACAACAATTATTCAGTAAATGACCAAATGTAGTCACCTGTTAGTAAATATTTTCCTAGTTATCTCAGGATTACAAGTAATACTGGAATTGACATGTTTTTAATATTCTTATAATTCAAATATATATGTCAAAAGTCCCCAGGAGTCAGTGGACTGAATTGAAAAATATGTACATTTAAAAATGTTGATAAACAGCACCTTCTGAAATTCACACCAATATGTACTCTTGTGAAAGGGATTATTTCTTGGAACCTTAGATAAAACTCATTGTTATCAAATGACTTAATCTTTGCCTATCTGATAGATAAAAAAATGATATCTCCTGGTTCTTTATATTTACCTTGCATTTGTTATGATAAAGTTGCACATCTTTCCACATTTTTATTTTTTTGTGACCTCTTTGTGACCTCTGTGCTCATATACTTTGATTAATTTATCTTTTGAGTTATTAGTCTTTTTCTTGGTAATTTGCAAGAGCTGTTCATGCATTAAAGAAATCCTCCCTTAGTTAACCATGTGAACCAATTAATTTTTCTAGATTTTTCTTTTGCATTGGAAAATTCCTCTATGATATTTTCCCATACAGGTGTTTAAAATTTATGGAGGCAAACATATCAATAACTTTGAAGCTGTTATACATTTTCTATAAGTGTTTTGTTTTAAATTATTTCATTGGGGTCAAATCAGATCTTGAAGTTATTAGATAAGAATGATATACATATATAATAAACAAATCCATAATCATGTCCGGGAATAAAAGTCAGAAATGTGAAGATGCAAATTACAAGGAAAATGAGATGACACTAGTAAGCCCTTGCAAGAATGAGTCATACCAACATTTGAAACAGCCTTGATTTTTTAAAAGTGATTTAAAAATGAGAATGAAATTTACTAGTGTCTAAAATTTAAGTTCATTTTTCATAATTACCTACTCTTTTTTTTTTAAAGGTTACTATTTCTTGGAGAGACATTTAGGAGAAAAAATAGAACTTTAAAAACTGAAAGAAAAACAATTTTTTCTGAGAATTCATGCAGCTTAGAGATGGTACAGGTAATGCACTCAGAACAGTTTTAAACTAGTAGCTTATTTATATCCTGAGTTAACCCACAAAGGATGTAGGATGGCTTATAAAAACACAACCAACAAAATAGTAAAACATAAATAAAATATCAGGACCTGGGAAAATACAAATTAGAATAGGAGGAAGAGACGAAAGGGAAAAGAACACCCAGATCAGCAGAACTGAGGCTCAACATGGTTGCTGTAATTGAGACATAAATATATGTTTGATCCCCAAAAGTCAAAGCAAAAAGGGAGATGTTGTTAGTTACATAGTTTTCATTATCCGGAAAGAGAAAACATACCAGATCTTTAGGAGAAGCAAAGCTATTTCGAGACTACATTTGAAAACATATTCCTTACGGAGGTAAGCATAAATTTTGGGTTTTTTTTTTTTTTTTGAGGAAGATTAGGCCTGAGCTAACATTTGCCACCGATCCTCCTCTTTTTGCTGAGGAAGACTGGCCCTGAGCTAACATCCGTGCCCATCTCCCTCTACTTTATATGTGGGACCCCTGCCCGCCACCAGGCTGGCCCTTTCTTTGAGTATTTTTTGAGTCACAACTTAAATTTGTAACTAGGAATAAAAGTCTTTTGCCACACATGCAATTGCCTCCAATATTAGTTTAAAAGTTTGTTGTTCCAACTGTAGCCATGACGTGGCCTGTTACCTCCCAAATTGCTCAGTCAGTCATTGATTCATGTTTTGTTTACCCCTGGCAGACGACTAGCCACTGCCACCTTCACAGAGCTCATGGTCTAGTCAGGGACACAGAGTCCCCAGACATGAGTAAAGCAAGAGAGAAACATACAGAGAGCTTAGAGTGTTTGCAGAACTGGAAGAACAGGAACATTTTTGCTTGCAAGATGGGATTTGAACTAAATCTGGAAGAATTAGTACAAATTTAAAAGGTTAAAGAAAAGAGAAAGGTCATTGTCACTCTGTAAGATTATAAAATGATGGCTTTCAATACAAATTCAGATAAGTTTATGTTTTGATCCAATAGGTAGAATTAGTCTTTTCCATAAGTTTTCTTTTTTTTTTTTAAAGATTTTATTTTTTTCCTTTTTCTCCCCAAGGCCTCCAGTACATAGTTGCATATTCTTCATTGTGGGTCCTTCTAGTTGTGGCATGTGGGACGCTGCCTCGGCGTGGTTTGATGAGCAGTGCCATGTCCGCGTCCAGGATTCGAACCAACAAAACACTGGGCTGCCTGCAGCAGAGCGCGCAAACTTGAGCTCTTGGCCACAGGACCAGCCCCTCCATAAGTTTTCTTAAATGCAATAGACCCACAATATCTCCTAAAGTGAATCTTGGATAAATTGACGTAGCAATTTTAAATAGAAAATTGTAGCATATAAAGTTCTTTTTATATAAAAGTATCTTCATTTTGATTGATCTTCCCCATGAAGGGATTTAATTGCTGATGGCCAAGAGCTTGATACTCCAGACACAGAAGGCGCCTATAGAAACTCTCCATCCATTTTCTGTCAGATCACCTATTTCATTTTCTTCCTTACAGTTCTCGCTCTTTGAAATGTCACCTACATAATGCACAATTAATGAAGGCAGAAATTTACAAGAGTGCTCAGCCTTGCTTAATAAATATGTGTTGATTAAATCGATGAATTCAGAGGTCTGCGATGTAAATTTATATAGACAATTGTAAGAAGAGAAAAGAGGCAAGGTCAGAACTCAGTATAGAAAGGGAAGATGTCACGTCCCCTGGCAGGTACTCATCACTAACACATTATGGTGTTGGCTGCCTCGCAGAGCTGCAATAGCATGGATGGGAAAGATGCCCATTTCCTTGATACTTATTTAGATTCTCTGATGTTGTCCAGGACTTAATTCTTGAAATTTGGAGCACTGAATTATATTTCTGTGCTGGAGGAAGCTATCCACCCTGGAACACTCTTTTCTCTGGTCCTCACACTTTAGGGAACTAATAATCAGAGTGAAAATGTGCGTCCTAGTTTTTTGAGAACAACCATGTAGAAGAGGTAGCATGTTTGTCCTGTGCTCACAGTAGGGGAAAAACAAGAAGAAAAACAAAAAAATAGACTTTTCAACTAGAGTTTAGTAAAAAGTAAAAGATAAACTAGAGATAAGTTGAAAGTTGCAGGATTGGTTGTAAACTAGGGGGCAAAACCTTCCTGATCATTGGAATGTTTGACAATGTAAGGACGTCTTCTGTGAAGTCATGGTCCATGACCGTTCAAGCAGAGGTCAGACGTTGCGGATGTAGACAGGGACTTTCATACCGTCTGAGAGGCTGGGCTGCTCCTGAGGTGTAGTGTGTTCACTAGTGGGGGGTGAATGACAAAAATAGGTTAGTCTGTTAATCTATTTGCAAATTAATTGTGGCTTAGGGCCAACAGGACCTGGTTAACACGTAGCTGCTTAGAGTCTAAATTAATTTGATTGAAAACCTTATGTTGTTTTTTGCACCTCTACGTGTTGCTTACTGATATGTCAAGACATGCCAGTGTCACGATTAAAAACTCACTAGCTTAGCACATGCTCATGCCTTTGGCTTAAAAAACCATAACCAAGGCCCTTGTCGCTCTTTGCTAGTTGTATATATTTTTTGTGGGTGTGTGAGGAAGATAGGCCCTGAGCAGACATCTGTGACAATCTTCCACTATTTTATGTGGGATACCATGACAGCATGGCTTGACAAGCGGTGCTACATCCACGCGGGCCACAGAAGCAGAGCCTATGAACTTAGCCACTATGCCACTGGCTGGCCCCTGCTAGTTGTATTTTTAATGCCTAACATCTCGTGAGTGATGTTAGGGGAACAGCTCCACCGTGGTATCCTGTAACTTTTCACATGTCCACATAGACCATATAGGCAAGGATTGACTGCATTCTACCCCAAACCTTTGCCAAGTACCCTGAGATTTCTCTAGAGCAAAGAAAGATGAGGAGCTTGGTGAGCAGTTACCACAAGGCCACTTCTCACCCACTTTCCTGTCTTGGGGAAATTGCCACAGGCTGTTTCTTTCCATCTCCATAGAGCAGCACAGGATTTTCCACCTTATCCTCCTTTGGGGTATGTGTGCAGGCTTTAACACCACTTGGCGTAGAGTTGAGTCAACTCTTCAGTGGCAGAGTGACTCACTGCCCATGCTGCCTGTCGTCTGGTTCCTCCAGTTTGGTGTCTTTCTGTGGGACTTGTGATGCAGGGAGCTGATACCATGCTGATCTTGCTGTTGCTGTCTGTATAAATAACAAACCGTCTGAATTCATTTGGGCCATTGTCCCCTTCCTGGCCGGATCCATTGAAGTGTGGCAAGACAACCTAGTAGCTGCAGTAGTGGTTCTTGTGGTCCTGGTAGCCACCATGTTGCCACCTGGGGACTGCTTCATCACTTGACATTTTGTACTTAGAAAGAGAGTTACCCTGGCTCCACCCCTTCTTCTGCCTGCTTGGACCTGGTGGCCGGGCTGTAGACGTTTTGAATGTCATGGAACTTAAACTGGATGCTCCAACAAAAGATATCGACCTCTGATCCACCCCCTTCCCGCCTGGACACTAGAAGATGGCCCTCTGATCTTGAGTCACACCTTGGAGGAGAGGTAGGACAGTGTGTTGTGGAAAACTAACCTTTCCCAGACATCTGAGTTGCTGCCTGAGACATCGTGCACATGTGCATGGAGATGAATTATCTGTTTTCCAAACTGAGCTCTATCTTGAATTGAACAAACTTTGCAATTGAATTTGTGTACATATAATCCATTGAGGCCCTAATCTCTCTTACTTTGGTATCATAATAAAATACACCATAAATTTCACAGACCTGCCCCTTCTAACAGCATAGTAGTTCTTATACATCTTTATAATTGTTGCAGCATGGGAAATTTATAAATATGTCACCGGGTCTAAATTATCTAAAAGTATATCATATATGCAAATATTAGAGCTTTCAGATTCTGTATTTTTATAAGGTTCAAAGACCAACAAATCTTCTGTAATGAATATTTCATTGTCCTTTCTAAGTCTACTGAATGTGAAAAAGAAGTATTAAACACAACCATTTCAGTGCAATCATGACATCTGTAGTTTGTAGCAAAAGAAGAGAAAGGGCAGCATCTCATGCCAGACAGGCTGTCCTGGCAGCACCTTGACAGGTCTGAAGAAGGAATATAGCAAAAGCCTGTTTATAGCTAATGCAAAATCACCATAGCAACTCTTCTCCAAAAGCATTGTCACACATTTTGTTAAAAGAAATGTGTATCTCTTTCTGATTAAAATAATTATATATGTATATATCTATTTACTGCATATATACAAATACATCATATAGAGAGAGATCATACTTACTCATGATATAAAAATGATTCACTAGATTAAATGATAGATGTTCAATCATTACATAGCATGTATATAAAATACGTAATTATATAGACAAATGCTTATAAGTGATAAAGCAAGATACTAAATACAAATGATCCAAATATATGCTTCATTGATAGATATAGATGCAGTAACGTAAAGACTATAAAGGAAGTTTTCTAGCTGTTACCAGCTTCTTGGGGAGGGAGTACTAAGAAGTGAGTGATTTTTAAATTTATTTTCCAGATTTTTTTCCAGTTATTTTCCAACATAGTGGAAACGACATTTTGAAATTTGAAAAAACAATAAAATAATTCTCCTCCTCTTCCTCTGCCTCCTGCTCCTTTTATTTCTTCTTCTTCTTTTGCTGTACTGTTCTATGGGCTTTAACTCATGCATAGATTCCTCCCTCCCACAAAAAAAACACTTCTGTGTTGTTTTTTTGTCCCCAGTCAGGTAACGTGCTCAGGCCTAAATGATGAATCACGCCTGGTTTACAATACTCATGACTGTCTTAATTGATTTCCCAACATCCGTTGCAGTAGGGTAGCTGTGTGACCCAATTCAGATTGCCAGATGAAGTACTGGCAATTTAACTGGGATATCCAGTTAAATTTGAATCTCAAATAAACAACGAATAATTTTTATGTCCAAACATTGCACTGGACACACTTATAGTATAATTTATTCATAGCTTATCTAAAATTCAAATTGAACTGGGTGATTTATATTTTTATTTGCAAAATCTGATGCAACCCCACACCCAGTTCTGGCCAATGTAACCTAATAGAAAGATTATTGCAAGGATTTCTGGGAAAGCTTTTGCTCTCCTAATAAAAGGATCAATAGGACTAGTCCTGCCTTCTGCATATTCTTGAATGTTGATGCAATGTATGGAGCCACAACAGCCATCTTGTGATGAGTGTTACCACTACAAGCA
This sequence comes from Equus quagga, assembly GCF_021613505.1. Classification (NCBI taxonomy): domain Eukaryota; kingdom Metazoa; phylum Chordata; class Mammalia; order Perissodactyla; family Equidae; genus Equus; species Equus quagga. Next base: position 8,316,117 of record NC_060281.1, read on the forward strand.
TTAGGAATGAAAGCCACAAACTGAGAGGGCAGATTGGAAAGCTACCTGAAGCTGGGCCTCTGGTGTCAGAGGTGCTGGAGACTGACTCCTGAATTTTTTCCTTTTCAAGAAAAATAACTCCTATTCAGTGAGACCACTGTAATTGGATTTTCATATATTTTAAGCTGATTGTTGTCCTACTGGCTACATGCTGCTTGGAGACTATTTCTTTCTCTTTCTATACCAAGAGTACTTTACTTATGATAATAAACACAATCAATCATTCATTCATTCAGCAATCATTTTGGGCACTGACTTTATCTTTGGGAAGCACTGATTTACCACACTACTGTCCCAACTATCTGCTGATTATTTTCCAGGATGGTGCAAAGTGTAGAAAGTTGATGGACTTACTAACATACCTCAAGTTCTTCAAAAACCATTACCCACATCCCAGATGCAATATTTGGTCAGGGATCAGAGAACGGGAAATTTATAGGGCATCTTCCTACTTTTTTTCAGAGAGTTAGCACAGCTTTTTGACACAAAGGAAAAAATACATGATCTCTGGTAATTTTCTCAATCCAATATCTTTGGTTTTATAAGCAGTGCAGATTCTTCCCGGATTCTGGGAGTAGGCCATGAGTCATGGGGCTGGTAGTGTGACTTTTTTGTCCCTCACCATTTTCAGTGTCATCTCACAATTTTGATGGGAATTCAAGATAGGCTGTCTCAGGAGATGCTACTTAAAACCCGACATTCCTTCTCTTGGGAAGCTTCACGCAGTTGTTTTCTAGTCATGACTTGGTTGCTGATAAATTTTGCATCCATGTTTTAGCAAAAGGTAATTCCTTCTAGCCATTGGCACATTTTTCCAGTTTTATGGTCTTTGCTTCCTGCTGTATATTGAGAGAAGAAGTATACGAAATCATGAACGAAGCACGGCCAATTAACTGCAATTTGAACTGGATAATTTTCTGAAAACAATTCTGACTAATTTGCTTAATATTTTTAAATGCTATATTTAAAATATATTTTTCTTTTTTGGTGAGGAAGACTGGCCCTGAGCTAACATCTGTTGCCAATCTTCCTCTTTTTGCTGGAGGAAGATTGTCACTGAGCTAACATCTGTGCCAATCTTCCTCCATTTTGTATGTGGGATGCCACCACATCATGGTTTAACGCACCGCGTGGAGGTCTGCGCCTGGGATCTGAACCCACAAACCCTAGGCCACCAAAGCAGAGCATGTGAACTTAACCACTATGCCACCAGGCCAGCCCCTATATTGGAATGCCAACTACTCTACAAGATAGTCAATAAGCTCTTTAGTAACTGAGAAATATTAATGGCAAATTAATATATTGATATTTACATCACATTGATTGATGAATTGGTTTCTGAGGAAATCTAATCATTAATGTGTCATATATTTGGTAATTGCAAAGCTGTATTTAGCTTTTCTATGCCGTCTCATTAAAACAATGTATCTTTTTGAAGTAAGGTTACTGAAACTTTACTCTGTAATAGTAGTTTATATGGCTTAAAAGCATTAACTGTGTGACAGGCTGAATAACTGCCCCCTAAATGCCCATGTCCTAATTCCTGGAACCTGCGAGTGCTACCTCAGATGGCAACGGGAACTTGGCAGATATGGTGAAGAAGAAGATCTCGAGGGGGAGATGATGCTGGATTATCCAGGTAGAGCTGATATAGTCACAGGGTCTTTATAAGAAGAAGGCAAGTGATCTCAGAGGAACAGAGGGGCTGTTATGACAGAAGCAGAGATTTGAGATGCTACACTTCAACTTTGAAGATGGAGGAAGGCACGACGGGCCAAGGAGTGCAAGAAACGCAGCTCTGCAAGCCAGAAAAGACAAAGAAGCTGATTCTCCCCTAGGACCTCCATGGGGAGGGAGGATGGCCAGGCTGACACCGTACTTCTGGCCCCCTGAAACCCACTTCAGGCTGCTTATTCCCTAACTGTCAGATACTGAATCTGTGTTGTTTTAAGCCACTAACTTTGCGGTAATTTGTTATAGCCACACTAGGAAACTAACACACTAGGTGAAAATTGTTTTATTGTATTCGAATGTTTCAGACAAAAATTAGTGCTGTGGGACAGAAAATCTGTGTGACACAGTTGAATCACTAGGGTGGCCCTAGCAAAGACACAGAATGGAAATTAGCCCTACATGTTCATTGAACAAAGCTGTAGTACTTGAGAGTCAGAAAAGGGAATAGCAATGAGTAGAAACATAACATTATGAGAAAACCAACTGGTATAGTGCTAGTCACATAAGGGCTGAACAGAAGAACTTTTCTCTAATGAGGATCCCACCACCATTTTTCAGCCCCACCTTCCCATTTCTCAGAGCGCTTAGGTATCTGAGACAATATACATATTCAGGAAATAGTCTCTTTCACCCCAGTTATAGATTCTGAAGATATTTTCTTATTGTAAGTATTATATTCTTAGTCTCAAAATAAATATATTTAAAACAATTTAGCTAATGCATCTTGAATGTGTTAAACACAACTCAGTTGACCCCTTGCTCATTATATATGTGAATCGTTTGTGCCAACAGTTATTTCAAAGAGAAATACCACAACTGAAATTAGTGTGGTCGATGTACTTTCTTTATCAGAAATTGTCAAATTGTTTGCTTTTTCATTGAATTTAACTTTGAAAGTTATCCTGGAAGTTTTCTGAAATGTGCTATAAATAACCCTCAAATCATGCCTTTCTGTCACATAATTCCAGACCAAATGAGCAAGGGCAAATTTTAACTACAAAAGTACACCCTGCCACCATCAGTGAAATGGAGGTAGCTTAAATGCAAACACATTTAGCACTGACCTTGCTGTGAGCTTTCTGTAGTTCACTGGGTACACTAATTCATAACGTAGTTTTAGAATATTTTACCACATTAGAATTTTTAAAGGTTTCTTTTTTCTAAAGGATACTTTAGTTATATCTTTATTAGTAGACTTACCCCTGCATTTTACGAGTATATGAAAAAGAATAACATTCCTTACGTTGTTTTTATCATTTCACTTTACTTTTGTTAAAACTCCAGTATCTGAGTTTATTTTAGGTCATAAATAAGATTGAAAATCCTTATTTCACTGGAGAAAATGGAAACATTAGATATTTTCCAGTTGTTTCTATTATGACAACTCATATCTGAAGAAAGTCTGATTCTTTTTGTTGTGATGGTTTCATAAAGCTAATTCAAATGACAGATTGTGAAACCGAAGAGGTATTAAAAATGTGCTTGGATGAGAAGCTTTGGATTTTTAGGAATGTTTTTGACAGAAAGAGAATCTGTTAATGGGGTAAGAGTGGCCATTGAGCCCATACCATCAGGATACAAACTGATAAAGCAAGCGAACCATCCTGAATACTTACTATTTTCTCTTAGATCGTTTTTCACCTGTGTATTTAACTTTTAGTAACTTTTTTGAATTTGTAAAGATCAAGGTGTCATGAGACACACATATAAGACAAAAATAATAAGTCAGAACCATTTCCAACAACTCAAACTTGGAGAAGAGAAACTCTTACCAACGAATCTTATCCCGTATTCCCTTCTGCAAGTATTTCTCAGTTCTACCAGTTTTGTTAAGCATGACACATTCTGTAAAAATGAACATGTTCCCCAAAGTAATTCACATCAGTTATAATCTCTGGTCCACAAGCCTCTTTGTAACTCCCTAGTAACTGACCCTCCCACCCTGAACATGGAGTCAGACCACCACTATGAATTTTAGTCTCTGCCTATCCACCAGGCATGGTGATTATATAAAATTGAGGGTTTATCCGGTAGGTCAGTCTATCCCAGGGGTTTACACATTAAATCTGGTGAAGCAGATTTCTATCTTTTTGTTGTTGCAAATTGTTTGCAATTATAGTTGTCTCTTTTTCCCCCCAGGTTTATTGAGATATAACTGACATATAACATTGTATAAGTTTAAGATGTACAATGTAATGATTTGATATATGTATACATCTCAAAATGATTATCACTATAAAGTTACTTAACACATCCATCACCCTTCATAGTTACAATTTTTTATTTTTAGTGAGAACTTTTAGGATCAAGCAACTCTCAAATATAGAATTCGGTATTGCTAACTCTAGTTACCATCTTGTGCATTACATCCCCAGATTTATTCATTATATATATACATCTTCTTTATCCATTCATCCATCAATGGATACTTAGTTTGTTTCCATGTCTTGGTTATTGTAAATAATGCTGCAATGAATGTAGCGGTGCATATTTTTTCTGATTAGTGTTTTCATTTTCTTTAGATATTTCTTGTCTTTTTGATAATAATCATTCTAACAGGTGTGAGGTGATATCTCATTGTGGTTTTGGTTTGCATTTCCCTGATGAAAAGTGATGCTGAGCATCTTTTCACGTGTCTCTTGGTCATCTGTATATCTTCTTTGAAAAAATGTCTAATAGTTCCTCTGCCCATTTTTTAATTGGACTCTGTTTTTTTGATATTGAGTTATATGAATTCCTTATATATTTTGGATATTGACACCTTGTCAGATAAATCACTTGGAAGTATCTTCTCTTATTCAGTAGGTTGCCTTTTCATTTTGAGGATGGTTTTCTTCACTATGCAAAGGCTTTTTACTTTGATGTAGTCCCATTTGTTAACTTTTTCTTTTGTCGCACTTCCTTAAGGAGACAAATCTAGAAAAATATTGCTAAGACTGATGTCAAAGAGTTTACTGCCTATGTTTTAGAAGAAAAGAAAAACCCCAGAAGAGGATCTTTATGGTTTGAGGTCTTGCATTTAAGTCTTTAATCCATTTTGAGTTTATTCTTGTGTATGGTATAAGAAAGCGGTCCAGTTTCATTCTTTTGCAAGCAGCTGTCCAGTTTTCCCAAAACCATTTATCGAAGAGACTGTCTTTTCCCCGTTGTATATTTTTGCCTCCTTTGTCATAGATAAACTGACCATGTAAGTGTGGGTTTGTTTCTGGGCTCTCTATTCTGTTCCATTGATATATTTGTTGGTTTTTCTGCCAGTACCATACTGTTTTGGTTACTATAGTTTGAAATCAGGGAGCATGACACCTCCAGCTTTGTTCTCCTTTCTCAAGTTTGCTTTGGCTATTCCGGGTCTTTTGTGGTTCCATGCAAATTTGAGGAGCATTTGTTCTGGTTCTGTAAAAATGTCATCGGTATTTTGATAGAGATTTCGTTGACTCTGTAGGTTACTTCAGGTAGTGTGGACATTTTAACAGTATTAATTCTTCCAATCCATGAAGGTGATGTATCTTTCCATTTACTTGTGTAGTTTTCAATTTCTTTCTTCAGTGTCTTATAGGTTTCAGAATACAGATCTTTCACCTCCTTGGTTAAATTTTTTCCTAAGTATTTTATTCTTTTTGGTGCTGTTGTATATGAGATCGTTTTCTTAATTTCTCTTTCTGTTGGTTCATTATTAGTGTATAGAAATGCAATAGATTTTGTATATTAATTTTGTATTCTGCTACTTTACTGAATTCACTTATTAGTTCTTACAGTTTTTTGGTGGAGCCTTTAGGATTATCTATATAACGTATCATGTCATCTGCAAATAATGACAGTTTTACATCTTCTTTTGCAATTTGGATGCCTGTTATTTCTTTTTCATGTGTGATCACTGTGGCTAGGAAATCTAGTACTATGTTGAATAGGAGTGGTGAGAGTGGGCACCCGTGTTTTTTCCTGATCTTAGAGGAAAAGCTTTCAGCTTTTCACCATTGAATATGATGTTGAATATGCCGTGGGTTTGTCATATACGGCCTTTATTATGTTAAGGTATGTTACCCCATACCCACTTTGTTGAGAAATTTTATCATAAAAGGATGTTGAATTTATCAAATGCTTTTTCTGCATCTGATGAAGTGATCATATGATTTTTATCCTTCATTTTGTGAGGCGATGTATCACGTTGACTGATTTGCAGATACTGAACCATCCTTGCATCCCTGGAATAAATGTCATTTGATCCTGGTGCATGATCCTTTTCAGGTATTGTTGATTTTGATTTGCTAATATTTTGTTAAGGATTTTTGTGTCTATGTTCATCAAGGATATTGAGGGATATTGGCTTGTAATTTTATTTTTTTTTGTATAGTATTTGTCTGGTTTTGGTATTAGGGTAAGGCTGGCCTCACAAAATGAGTTTGGAAGCATTCCTTCTCTTCAATTTTTGTAATAGTTTGATAAATATAGGTATTAACACTTCCATAAATATTTGGTAGAATTCACCTGTGAAGGTGTCTGATCCTGGACTTTTGTTAGTTGGGAGTTTTTTGATTCCTGATTTGATTTCATTTCTAGTAATCTAATCAATTCTAGTACTCTAGTAAACTAGAATTTCTAGTAATCTAGGAATTGGTACAATTCTTTAACCTCATTTAAGTTGAATTTCTGTCATTGGCGTCCAAAGTTTCTCACAGATAAAGCACACCTACACTTGTGTCTTCTATTCACCCATTTTTATATTGCTTTTAAGCCTATTCGGATTAATCACTTCATATTTTGAATATTTCTGAGACTTAAAACATTTCATTCCCTCAACCTAAAATTCACTATTTTCAGATATGTCCCATTTTCCTTAAAATATCCAAATATCTTAAGATACAATCTAATAAATTTAATAGCAAAATATCATTTCTTTTTTTTTCTGAAGAAGATTAGCCGTGAGCTAACATCTGCCACAAATCCTCCTCTCCTTGCTGAGGAAGACTGCCCTTGAGCTAACATCTGTGCCCATCTTCCTCTATGTTATATGTGGGACGCCTGCCACAGCATGGCTTGACAAGTGGTTCATAAGTCTACACCTGGGATCTGAACCGGCAAACCCTGAGCCACTGAAGCGGAGCACATGAACTTAATTGCTATACCACTAGGCCAGCCTCCAAAATATCATTTCTATCATTTCTTAAATGGTAAATGAAGTTTTCCTGATCTTGTAGTTACAAACTAACTTCTCCATGCTCTCATGGCTGGCGATTTCATTCACACGACTTGCAGAATATGTGCTTCATTGTACATCTTAATGCCTCCCACTCCTCAGGATCCATATCCTACTTCTACTCAATTCCCTCTCGAAGATGCTTCTCAAAATTTTTATTAATACTAAGGTGTGAGTAGCTGATGCTCACTTGTAGTGTTATTAGTAGGAGTGGTGTTTTTAGATTAAAAATGATCAAAAATAATAAGCATATGTTTTTAAATTCTAAAAGTGGAAGTTCAGGTATTAACAAAAAAAGAAAGTGAGTTCATGTCTTTTGGACTCTCCTGCCGTACTTGGGTTTCTTAAATCACTTCTTGTGTGAAATACAGAAATTACGTCGTGTTACTATTAGGTGTCGTAACAGAAGGGTCTTTAGATAAACTCAGATAGCTGCAATGTTTGTAGATGTTAAAAAAAATACAACTGAATCAATATAAGTGGCAATGATTTTATATTCTTGTGGTTATCTTTCTAAAATGCAATCATGCGAATGACAACCCTCCACCTGAAATCTTTAAATGGACTTCTGGCTTTAGATGGAATAAAGATACCTCCTCTTTTCCTGTCTGACTCTAACAGATAACAAGAGGAATGAGAAAGAGAAATGGAAATCTGTCTCGATGACAAGGAAAAGGAGATATAGAAAAAAAAGCATACATATATGTGTGTATATATATATATATATATATATATGTGCCTCCTATTGTAGTAAGAATAACACAGGGATGAGGATGGACGCCTAGAAAGCATGCCTGCTGATGCCGATTTCAGGCAAAGCCCTTGGGATACGGATTCTCAATGGTAGAGGGCAACCTGAGCGGCAAGGTCAGTGATTCCTTACTTGGAAAAGCTGATTTGTTTCAGTGATGAGAACTGCTGTGGAAACATCCCTCACATTTATTTCATAGTAGAATACTGCAAGGGAAGCTGTGGTGACTAAAGAAATCAAGCATCTGTGCAGCTGCCTGGCAGAGTGGAAGAAAATTTGTGGACTGGGAGCAGTTTTCAGCCAAAGAAAAGTGTGCGTCAGGGGGGAAAAGATGGATTATGTACATCCGGAAAATTAAGTAAGAGGTAAATGTATGTTTAAATGTATGAAGCTAACCTCTAGAAAAGCCAGGGATTGGGCCAGTCTGGCGGCATGGTGGTAAAGTTCATGTGCTTGGCTTCAGTGGCCCAGGCTTTGCAGGTTCAGATCCTGGGCAGGGACCCAGCATGGCTCGTCAATCCATGCTGTGGCAGCATCACATATAAAATAAAGGAAGACTGGCGCAGATGTAGCTCAGCGACAATCTTCCCCAAGCGAAAAAGAGGAAGATCGGCAACGGATATTAGCTAACGGCCAATCTTCCTCACACACACATACACACACACACACAGAGCCAAGGGTTATATAATCAAAAGCATAGTGTGGAGCAATGGAGATTATGGAGGTGGAAGAAAGTTGATGTACAGAAATTTCAACTTCACTTGCAATTTTAAAGGACCACAATAACTTTAAAAGAGTATAAACTTTTAAAATTACTAGAAGTAAACATACACAATCAAGGAAACACAGACCTTACTGAGAAAGAAAATAAATAAAATATTAATGCTGAAAAATAAACACAAATTAAGATGGCAAAACTAACCCAAGCATTAATTTCATTCTATGTGTATAAATTAGATTTAACTATTAAAAGAAAAAAACGATGCTCACATTAGGTAATCAAGCAAAACTCAACTACGTGTGATGCACAGGAGATGTAAAACAAAGTAACTCAGAATGGTTGAAAGTAAAAGAGTAGACAAAGACGGAGCAGGAAACTGAAGATTAAAAATATCTCAGCATATTAATCTCAGATAACACATAATTCTAGTAAAAAAAACCCCTGAATCAAATAAAAAGGTTTCATAAAACAAAGATTTGATCCACACTAGAAATTTTATAATCATGATCTATCTACAAAATAATTGCCTCAAAAATCATAAAGCAAAAATTCATTAGTACAGGCTGCTCTCAGTTTATAATAGATTGATAGAAAAAAATAAGATCTAAGTAACCTTATTGCTGATATTGACCTTATTGATACAACTCAACTGAGCATAGACTACACTTTCCAAGTTCCCATAAAGCAGTCACAGCATTTGACAAAAATGCTCACTAAATCAAAACAGGTAAAAATACTAGAAACATTATGCTTTGTTTGTAACATAATAAAACAACAAATTAGTCAGAAAATCAATAAAACAAGCAAAAATGAATAATTCATATGCTTATATTACTTCTCACCTTCTCTCTACCTCTACTTCAAAACGTGTTTTAATATTCAATACTTTCCAGGATAAATTGTTATGTGAAAAAGCAAGGTGTAGTGTAGTATTTCATTTTACACGTTTATAATATGCTACAATATGTTTTAAAAGGGGAACATAATCATATACATATTCTTATATATGCATAGCTATTTCTGAAATTATGCATCAGATTTGTAATTTTTCCTTTTTTTTGAGGAAGATTAGCCCTGAGCTAACATCTGCTGCCAATCCTCCTCTTTTTGCTGAGGAAGACTGGCCCTGGGCTAACATCCATGCCCATCTTCCTCTACTTTATATGTGGCATGCCTGCCACAGCATGGCTTGACAAGCAGTGTGTAGGTCTGCACCCAGGATCCGAACCAGCAAACCCCAGGCTGCCGAAGTGTAACTTGTGAACTTAACCACTGTGCTGCCAGTCTGGCCCCCAGATTTGTAAGTTTTGAACTTGGAGAAATGGGGAAATAGTAGGATAAGACTTACCTTTCTCTTGAATTTTTTGCCATATTCCTATAAAACCTGTTACATATGTAATGAGTTCTAAAAATATTTGTAAAACTGTTTTATGGTATATAGATACCATCTATAAGTGCAAACATATCTATAAGGCACACAGAAAGTGTTGACTGTTGTCATCTGTCTAGTGGGGTTTTAGATGACATTTATTTACCATTTGTATTTTATGGTACTTTTAGTTATTTACTTTTTGCTGAGGAAGATTAGAACATCTGTTTCCAATCTTCCTCTTGTTTTCCTTGAGGAAGGTTGTTGATAAGCTAACATCTGTGCCAGTCTTCCTCTATGTTATGTGGAATGCCACCACAGCATGGTTTGATGAGTGGTGTGTAGGTCTGTGCCCGGGATCTGAACCCAGAAACCCTGAGCAACCAAAGCGGAGTGCACAAACTTTACCACTATACCACCAGCCCAGCCCCAGTAGTTGAATTTTTAAACAAAAGTATCTATCACACTCACAATCAAAAAGACCAACCATAAACCTTTCTCCATTTTGGAGAAAATAACAAGACTATATTGAGATGGGTGTCCCATGGCCTCTGGGAAAAATTTTACAAACACTCTAATATAGCATTCAAGGCCCTTCATGATGCCATCTTGTTTTGTATTCCCAGCATTAATTGCTGCCTTATCCACCTCGTACACCCTACATTTAGGCAAAAGTTCATGGCTACAAATTCTCGTAATTCGTTGATAACTCCATGCCATTTTTCATGATGTTCCTTCTGCATAGAATAATGTCCTTTCCTTTATTGACTATCAACCCCCCTCATTTTTAAAAGTTCATTTAAATGTTACCTTAGTGATATTTACAGGTAAAATTAATCACTACTCTGATTTCTTTGATAACACTAGAATTAAATCCATATATCTTATATGATACTCTGTAGAGTGCGTGTGTGTGTACACGTGGCTTCAGGAAGGCAATAGATGGTGAGGAGAGAAGAGGAGGTCGTGGAGGAGAGATCAGGTGTCCAGTGTGAAGGAGGCTAAGGGGAGGGAAAGAGAAAGAGAGGGAGAAAGAGAAGAAAATTAATAAATGATCACGCCATTGAGCCTTTGTCTCAACACAATAAAAGATATTGAACTGAGGCTGGACATACTCAAATTTAAACTTTCTCAACTTGGGAACAATTTTGTCTGCTCAAACAGTTAGATGAGGTAGGTAATAACCTGATCTTCTGACAGCCTATCATTGCGTTTGGGCCTGTGATAATGACTAGGTTGGAAATTTCCCTGTGATAAGCAGCGTGTTTTAACCAGATCCTACATTTGCTGATATAGAGGGATTCAGCCCGAAAGTCCAACAAAACTCTTTCTCAAAAAGTCACAATTAATTCTGCAAACTTTGATAAGAATTAGCCTAAGAACTGGTTGACGATGAGTCAGCAGATTAATTTCGTCATTCTGACGCCATTATTATGAGCTTTAAAAAAGGTGACATAAATTGTGGGCTGTTTTACTCTGAATTTAGAAGAATAGCTTATTTTTGCTCATTCATTTTAATGCCAAACGATATTTCATATGGCTCCTACCATATAAAAAATATTCTAATATTTTTTAAAAGACTATATCACTTCTTTATTTATTAGTCAATAATAACTTTTTGTTTGAAATTTCTAAGGGATTTCAAGTTTCATTAAAATGAATAGAGCTATATTTTAAAATGAGCTATGTTTTTTATTTTGCTAATCAAATTTTTAGTGTGTTTAGGTTATTCTGGAATTCTGAATTAATCATTTTTGGGTAGAGTCTAGCAATCTTGTGACTTTGTACAAGATATCCAACTCCTGAAGTTTAATTATTTGTCATAAAAAATCCTGCTCACCTCGTGTGGTTCTTGTTAACGATTTTCCTATTCTGTTCTTCCACCTTTTCCATACATTCAAAATTACATAAAAAAGAAAAAGCAACAAAAGCAAAAAAAATTCTTTTCATGCTCCTTTTATTTCCTTCTTTTAAACCAAAACTCGGTTTAAACCTTTGATTCACCTCTCTAGTAAGTCAACACCTTTGGGCTATTTAATAAGATGCTTTAGAGCAAATTAAATTAGAGTATTTACAGTAATGGTTAAAAATTCAATTAAGGAAAAGTCTAACACGTATATAATGCATAGTGGCAGTGCAAATTACTCACATTCCTAACAATCTTAGAGAGAGACTAATCCTTCCACAGCTTTATTTCCAAAGACAGAGTAATATTGAAAACAAAGACAAAGGCTTAATTAAGTCTTAAAAATAGATTCTGAAAAATTAACTGCATTCGCTAATTAATTTGTAATGCAGAAAGCTGTTCTATTGAACAATATTAAATAAATACGCTTTCAGTGTGTCAATGGCCTAAAGCCTTTATTTTTCCAGATTTAGACCAACCTGCTTCTGAAAGTTTGGCTAATTTTAAAGAGAATTGAGAGTCTGAATTTGGGTCAGATTCCTCACAGCAGAGCCTTTGCTTTCCTTGAATTTTTAAATTTCTGCACAAAGTCGTAGCCTCTTATACATACACACACACGTACACACAACTTCAGAGCAATTGAACAGCAAGGTTAAATTGTTCTGATACAGAAAAATGACTTTCCTAAAGTTAGCAGATTTATTTTCTCTGAGAGCTTATTATGGAATGTGAAAACCTTTGAGTGTTAAAAAATAATAGCTTCCTCTGATTTAGGCAGCCATGTTTTCAAGAGAATATCTTCTTATCAATATATAAAATACGTTTAAAATTATGTTACTTGTAAGTTTAAGATAGTAGTATGAAAACTGTAGTAGTAATACTGTACAGCATTAATGTTAATAGATTCATAGCTTAAATTTATTTGTATGTCTGATTATATATAAGTCAAAGCAATAGTCTAAACAAGAGTAAAAGTGAACAATACAGAAAATACTTTATATTTAATAAAGTGAGGTTTATCTAGTTTTTCCACTTTTTAATATGCTTTGAATTATACAAATTATAGCTAAATATGTGCTTTTTAAAAATGTCAAATTGTACAGAAAATATAGAACAGAAGGTCTGCCCTCACTCTAGGCCTACGTCTGCTTTATTTTCTTCTCCAGACATAAACATTGTTAATATGGTCTTTTTGTTTTTCCAGACCTTCTGAATTATTCTGAACTTCTGTTCATGAATATATATGTATCTATGTTCACATATTTTCCCCTAATGAAAACTACTAAATATTTTCATGATGTTTGCCTTTTTACTTAATAATATACCCATTCCGTACATATCCTAACATCCGTGGAATAATTCCATGTCAATATGGTTTCCTTTAAAATTATTGCTCATTGTACTCAGTGTTCCATTTTACAGATGTAGCATTTATATCATTCCCAATTGAGGGAAATTTAAGTTATATACAATTTTTACTATTACCAACTTGGATACTATAAATCTCCTTGTTCATATACTTTTCAGTACGGGTGAATTGCTGGGTCCAAGGCTTTGATGGATATTGAAAAACTGACTTCAAAAAGATTACTGATTTATTATTCCATCATTAGCATCGAAAGTACTATTTTCCATTCTCTTCACAATACTAAATATTATAGAGCTGTTCCGTATCCTAAAAAGTCAGAAGAATAATATTATGTTGTATTAATTTGCATTTTTCTGTGATTATTTTTATTAGCCATTTTTTCTTTCCTAAATGCTTTCGTTTTTATTTTTAGGACATTTTTCTACAATGCTGTTAACTTTGCTCTTATTGATTTTTAAGAATTGTCTTTAGTTTTAGTGTAGTCTTCAGTTAGAATTTATTTTCTAAACTATTGGTGGAGCTCATGACATTTGATGACAAATAAAAAATAAAAGCTTCCTATTTGTTTATTGTCAGACACTAATGATAATGGTGAACTCTGGAAAATTCAGGTCAGGAGTTTCCTTTTATATCCCCACGCCCAGACACTTCTCCAGGACTTGATAGGCACACTTAAGGGCCAATGGATGATCTCTAGCAGGGCAATAAACTCCCCATATGTATGAAAATATCTGTGTTCGTTCATGTGCTGACTTTTTCACTGGTGAGAGCATAGATAAATTTCTTTTCTTTTTCTTTTTTTTTACTAGGTTATAGGTTCATTATAAAAGGATACAACTCAGGAACAGCCGATGGAAGAGATACACAGGGCAAGGAGTGTGGGAAGGGGTGTGGCACTTCGACGACTCTCTGGGTGGCCACTCTTGCATCACCTGGCCCTATTCACCAAACTGGAAGCTCTAGACAGGTGTCATCAGACTCTCAGAGGGGTTCCAAAGCACAGGAGCTTGGTACTATTTAGGACCAAATAGCGAGTATCCTCACAATTTACTGTATGCAACTCATCTAACCTTGATTCCAAACCAGATAAAATGATCAGAAATGAAAAATTACAGAAAAATATGACTCATGAACATAAATGCAAAAATCTTAAAATATTCACATATAGAACCCCCCCCATGTCTAAGAGAGATAGTGTACCATGATAAAGTTCAATTAACCCAGGAATTCAGTAGTTTATTAGTAGGAAATTAGGAAATGTCATTCTCACTCTAATGGGAATATGTGTGATACAATATGATAAATATAATCACTTGATCATACTAAAAAATTTTGGAAATATTATCAGTTTAACAGCAAAAGCCTACTATCTCCACTTTTATTCACTGGGAGTTCTTAGCCAGTGCAGCAAAACAAGGAGAAAAAAAGGGTTGAAAGCCAAGGCTGTCACTATTTGCAGAAGTTTTTGGTTTTTGCATATAAAATACTAATAAACTCAAAAACAAATTATTGAAATTAATAGGTGAGCAATTAATAGTTCAGTAAGTTTACTGCAGAAAAAAAAACAAGTATACAAAACTAGAAGTGATTTTGTTTACCAGAATCAAACAGAAAATATAATTGTAATGGCATGTCATTTATAATAGAGTATCTGAGAGGAAGTCTAGATTCTGCATAAGCATAATTACATTCTTGTAATATTTTGAGGGACTATTCAAAAGATATCATCAAAGAAAGCAGGTGTTATGATACCACTGATGTCAGTTATTTAAACGTATATGATTGGATGCATAAATATCTACATACGACTGTGGTGATTCAGCAAGTTAGCAGCAGTTATCCCTGGTTACTAATACTTCAGGTGATTTTCACTTTCTTTCTTTTACTACTATGTATTCAATTTTCTCATAAATTTACTTTTACTATTTACATAATTAAGAACTATAAAATAGGTATAATATCACTGTTAAAAAAACTCAAAACCTGGGAGGCTGGCCCCATGGCCAAGTGGTTAAGTTTGCGCATTCCGCTTCGGTGGCCCAGGGTGTCACCAGTTCAAATCCTGGGTGTGGACATGGCACTGCTCATCAGGCCATGCTGAGGCAGCATCCCACATGCCACAACTAGAAGCACCCAACTAAAAATGCACAACTATGTACCGGGGGACTTTGGGGAGAAAAAGGAAAAGTAGAATTTAAAAAAAAACCTCAAAACCATACAAGGTACTATGAAAATATATTTATCATCACATTACAGTGATTTTTTTTTAAAACTAAAATAATTAATGTGGCTAAATGGTTGTTTATGACAAGCAGTGCAATATACTTCATTCTGAAAATAAATTTGTCCCTAAGAAAATGAGCTAATGCTACTTGTCTTACTTTAAAGTTGATCTATTTCAGAAAACACGACAGAGAGTGACATACATAAAAGGAATATAACAAAGTCCTCTGTAAGCCAAAAAAACATGAGTTCCCTGATGAGGGGAGAGTGACATCAGAGGAACTGTCATGCAAGAAGTAGCATTTCAGCTGGGGCACTCATATAATTTGAGGAATCACCTGTGAGAAATGGATAATTGATACTTTAGGATCCTGCCGAGGAAGAGAACAGGAGGAAGATAACTAAGCATGGAAACCTAGATACTCTCAACATTAAGAAGATCTAAAGAAGTTATATAGAGAACATTAGTAAAATACTCTTTTCTGGAAGGAAAACATGCCATTTAACAGGGAGTGCTGTCAGCTGCAGATGTAACAAACTTTACGGGGCTCTGCCCATATCGTTGAGCCATACTCACTTCAGTGTCCGCTGGAGAATTTCCAATGCCATAGGCCTTCACCTAAGCCACTAGACAAGTGTTCATGACAGGCTGGAGTTTTGGAGAATTATCTGTCCTGGTTCCCCAATGAGGCCGCCATCAATGACTATTGGAAGGCTAGTGTATAAATACCCCAGTTCTCTCACCTCTGGGTGAATAATTCCAAGACATGTGTTCTACACTGCTTCCAAGAGTTTCCCCACGTTTTTGAGTTCTTGTGACCAGTGTTCGCTGGTTTAATCGTGTCTCCTCCATTGACTGACTTCCCTCCTCTCCATCAGTTCCCCATTCCTCTGCCATTGTTTCCTTCACTTTCCACACAAATCACTTGCACTGAGTCCTCGTCTGAAGGTCTGCCTCTGGGAGAATCCAAACCAAAACAGCGGAAAGTGTGCAAATAAACAGTGAGGACTTACTTAGGAAAGGTACAGAAGTTTGCAATTTGAGGTCTTCACTAGCCAGAAGAGAGCTTTTTTCAGGTGTCAAATTTTCAGTCTGGTGTTGAAGTGTAAAGTGGTCAAGTGAGTAAGTGGGGAGGAAGTGGTAGAAACACAGCAGAGGGGAGGCTTTAAAAAATCTGTAAGTGAAAAGAGGAAAAATATTAGGAACCCTTACTCTGTTGACTGTCACAGCCCTTGCTAACCTCTGCAGATCAGACCACTTGTCCCTCCTTTGTACGGTATGTAAATGGGAAAGTCTATCCAGCTTCTGGCTGAATTTACAGTTGGTGACTGAGGGGGACTTGTATTCAGACACTAGTACCAGAAGCCAGTGAAAGGAGGAGGATGGGGAGAAAATGTGGACAGAGCGCTGAGAGAATATATGAAATCCTTCTCAAAGCCTCAGATTCGAGTGTTGGTGTTAGAATTGGCGGGTCAATTTTAAAGTGTTATGTTAACAGAGGCTTTTGCAACAAATTATTTTCTAAGCCAGAGAAGATGCAGGTAAGTCACACTCCAGTTTGGTTGAGATGGTAGCTACGGAAAGTTTGAAGAGAAGCAGCTCACCTTTTTGATTTAAACCGATACACTAGGTCCTGTGGTAGGAACAGTTTGCTACTCAAAATTGGAAGAGGTTTTTTTAAAAAGACACACCTATGTCTTAGACTCTTAGACTAGCGAAGGGGAAATATATAGGAATTGGCTCACTGTATTCGTAAATGAGTGAAGTAACTGGATTCTGACAGATGGCTTATCTTCCTCTTGATTTTAATTATTTCAGAAGATCTCCACTTGCTTTATAAACAATGCTGTCCTATTTGCAGGCAAACTATCTTAAAAGAAGTTTAATAATTAATATCCTCAAGGCTTTCTGAGCTGAGCTTACAGAAAAAATGATTGCTCCTATACAGAAACCTCTGGTGTTTGGAGCACAACATGCACGTTTGCTCCAAAAAAGAATGTGTATTTAGGGCTTAATGCTGTTACTGAATTTTGAGACAAGTCACTTTTACTAAAAACTGGTCAATGCTTCTTTCTTAATTCAATAAGTTGCTGATGTTGAGATGTAATATTTGCACTAAATTCCTAAGAGATATGGTTGGATTATTAATTTAACTGTCATTACGGTGAAGAATCAGGTGTGCTTTTTGTATGATTAAGCAAAAAACCTTAGGTCATTTTAATTTAAAGTTAATAATTGAGAATGGAATACTGCAACTGGTTTTGGAGGAGCCAGTAGAGGACGATTTTTACTGTGGGTGGATTTATATAACCATGCCTTTGACTGCCTATCGCCAAAGCAGAAGCCAAGCTTTACTCTCTGCAGTTCACCGTCCTGACGGACCTCCCAGTTCACGTTCCCTCCATGCTCTGCCAGTTTTGCAATGCCCCCTCCGAGCTTTGCAGCAGGCTGCCCTACCTCAGTAAGATGGAGGATAGCAGTATTCATTAGGAAAGAACCAGATGCAAGGGTAATCTGAGCCATGGAAAAAAATCTCTTCTGGGAAAATAAGAATAATATGATGAAAACTCCAGTGTGTCTTGAAGAGTAGCAAAGTCTTTATCTTATGGCTTCAAATGTGCTTGTTGAAAAGAAATTACCCAGGATAGCAGAACCCTCAATCTGCATAATGCAATGCATTGAAGCCATGGCTCATTGCTAATTCCTCTTCCATGTCACTTTTAGAATTGTGGTGCTAGCGACCCTATTACTTTTTTGACGACTGGTATTTATACTGGCTGGTCCACCGCTATGAAATCTGGTTGGCTTAACCTTATCCCATCAGCAGGAAATTGCACTGAATGTGTGGGAAATGAGGCCACACTTATAGGGGTAAGGAGTCTGCTTTAAAGTATGGTGAAAATAATGTGAGATGAAAGAAGCCTTTCAAGACACTGCTTAAGAAACACCCTCCTTTGAAATCTCTACGAGGGACTTCAGCTCCTGAAAATTGCCTGTCTGGAACAGAGCAGTGTAGCCTCTTAAGACTATCCTCTTGATAGAGGTAATTGCTGCTTATTGCCCCTGTCTAATCACCAGAATTCCCTAGGAGGAAATGAGCATTCTACAATCATGCAGCTGGACTGAATGAGGCAGAATTTTCTACCTTCGTGAAATGAATCTCTTCAAGTAAGTTTTCTCTAAATCCTTGAAATAGGCCAAGTGAAGAGTGAAATACTGTTTTCAGTGGCTTCAAACTCTCTCCGTATAGAATAACATTACATCAGAGATGATGGAGTGTGACTTAGAACTTCTGAGCAACACGGCTAAAAAATAAACATAGGGACACGTTTAAAGCTGGTTTCAGCCCTGGCTCCTCGTTTGCTTTGATGTTGGGGCCCAGTTTAAAATGCTTGTAAAGGAGACTTTGGAGTGTGCGTTAAGGGGACAGCAAGGGTGAAAATGAAAACAGCCAGAGAAAAGGGACAGGTTCCAAAGAAGATGAAATACTCTTGTCACTTGTAAATTTCCCTTGATTTCAGCGATCCTATTTACTATCATTTAATGACATAGAAACGAGTATGCTTTATTAAAATATTACCAGTTTAAGCAGAAATCTTGAGAATCCACAGAGGATCGTACTTAAATGCATTGCCTAGAGTGCAGTGCATTTTACGAACTGGTTGATGCCCTCTCTTGGCAATAACAGTCAATCCTAGATTGCTTTAGGAAGAACTATAAAAATGTAAATTACTGAGACCTGATTTGGTCTTATTGCCTTAGCTAAGTTCTAACACTTAAAATATATGGCTGCTGGAGCTAATTAATACTACTTAATTTGCATATTCAAGAGTCTTCCCATAGTACCCTTTCTCTCTTAGCTAATATGAGATGACTCCTCCAAAGCTCATGAGGCTATTTAAACAGTGAACTGGATTGAAATTTGTGCCTTCTTTAAAAATGTTTCAAATTTTTCTTGAGCACCACATCCCAGTTTGAATTGTATCTTATATCCCTTACTAGTTTCCCTTCCTAACAAACAGAAGACAAGGACTATTCGGGATCAAATTACAGAATTTAAATAGAAAGTAATGTCTTAAATTAGCATAATAAAAAGTTTTGGGAGTGATTGTATACTCATAAAATGATTCAATCATGCGTTTAAGTACAGCTGAAAGCAAGCCTAGAATATATATTTGCAAATAGATCATAAGGAAATATCTACCAGAGTAGATTAATAAAATAGCAGAAATAGGATTAAAATAGTTGTATAGTTGGAATAAAAGAAAAGTTATTATTTACTTGATATCAATATTAATTTTTCTAAACTTTAACTGACTCTGATTTTGAGGTTACTTGGTTTTTCAAATAAATGAGAATTAAGAATAGTTAATGCTGAATGAATGGTTTGTTACAAATTCTGAAATGATACTAGCTGAATATGCAATTCTATATTACTCACAAAATTCAAGGCATATGTGGGATATACACCATCTATACAGAAAGAGAAAGAGAAAAATATGATAAAAAAGTAATGTCAAATGCAAGATCTAGTAACCCAAATTTAATCTTCTGTAATGTTTATTTAAGTTTTCTTCATAAAATCCATCAATATTAAGGTTCTTACTTTTTTCTTTTGAAAACTCACCTCAGAATTTGTTATTTTACCAAGTTAATACTAACATTTACCACAGGACATTACACCCCTCCTACCAATACCACCAATGTATATGAGGGAAAGTTGAGGACAATGTCAGTGTGTGTTCATACCTGGTGACTACTTTGCAAGGAAGAACACAGTATCCATAAGAGCTTATAGCCATACACGATCCACAAATGGCTACGTTAGAGATTTATATGAGTTTACCCTGACACAGGTATTTTGTCAAACTTCATTTTTGAGTTCCAATGGTTTTAGTACCCAAACCAGCTGAGCACGCCTTAGACAAATTATAGCACTAAGAGAGGGGGAAAAGTGAGACAATTGGTCTTTCATTATGAGGTTTCAGATATAGTTGCAAGCTCCTGCTTTCAAATATGTTTTCCAATGCACCTGGATCTCTAAAGTGTAATTAATTCTTGTGGTTACCTTCCTCTTGAAGGACAAATTGGTCAATGGATATTTTCTCCTTCAGCAAGTTATTTTTCTCATCCTTTACTGTACTAGATTATTTCTTTCAATACTATTTCATATCTAAAACCAAACACCTGGGTTTTCATGAGCTAGGATCCCTCGACTCCTATTTTTAATTGAATGTCTTAATATGTTTTGTGTCTATTGTGGAAATAGTGTACAGTTTCAGTAGCAACAATCTAAGATATGCTTTCAACACTAATAGAAGGTAAATCGTCACTGTAGGGGAGGAAGACATTTTCCTCTACCCCTCTAGGTTCTTCTGGTTGGTCCAAGAATTAATTGTCATGAGACAGAATAACAGGAGAAAATCAAACAAAGTTTAATAACATGTACACATGGGAGAAACCCAGGAAAACTGAGTAACTCATCAAAATGGCTGAAGTCACCATCTTAACTTCCATCTTCAGCTAAAGACAAAAGAGAATGTTGGGCGTAGTGGTTTGGGACTTCACAGGAGAGGAAAGTAATGCATATGGAGATGGAAAAGTAAATATTTGGTAAACAAATGTTTTCCATGCCTTACAAAGACAATGGAACATGGAAAGGGCTTGGTCAAATGGGCCTTGCTGGGTTCCTCCCTGTCTAAACACCGAATTCATGTTATGCTATCGTTATGTATGATGGTAGCTCCTTCCTGGAATGAGCCTTCTATATTAAATTCTTTTAGGCAATTGGGGGAAGGTAAAAGTTTTTTCCTGAGTTTTTTGTTCTCAAAAATAATCAAGCTAAAGAGATATATTTTGGAACAGCAAATTCTCCCCTACACCACTCATGTTCTCCTGCAAGAATTGCATATTTCTAATTCAAAGGTATGACTGGGAAATTCACTTAATTAAACATTAGTTGGTGTGCTTTCAAAGTAAAAACCAAGAATATTTATTAGAGTGCATGAATCCATTATTGTTTTTGTAAGCTTTTATTGCCTTTAGTAAGCTCTTCTACTCTCAACAATGGGAACTTGCTCCTAGAAGCAATTTGACCATCTATATGGTCTCTCTTGCTTCTACTCAACCTGAGATACTGTAAGATGGTAGAAACAACACCAATGGATGACAGAACCCAGAAACTCTGAGAACTCCACTTTCACTGCACTTTCAGAAAACACTGGAAAAAGAAGCTGAGGAGAAGTGCTTGATAACACCTCTCCAATTTCCACACTTGGAATCTGACATCAATGGTGGTTAGAAATATGCATGGTGCATCTTTTAAAAGGTGGATATCTTGGTTAGGGTATTACTTAATGTCATCAAATAAAGTAGACTATTTGCATAAATAAGTTTATAGTGATAACTGTTGATAAAACACTGCCCATATATTCATTTATAATTTTCAAAATGAGCCATATGTTAGCTTATTTGAACTTTACAGCATATTAGTAAATTACCCATGAGCAAACTAAACCCCAATAAAATTAGATAATATGTTCAATTCACACACTTAGAAAGTACCAGAACCAGGTACTCTCCCAGGGTTCAGTGAAGCTGACAGGAGGGGTCTTGCCAGCTTCCTTGGGAGGGTTGTTTCGAGCTCCCGCTGCCTCCACTGGACGGGGCGGGGAACGGCATGGCCAAGGGGAAAAAAATACCAGAACCAATATAAAGGTCGATCCCATCTTGATCTTTCTCTAGAGGCGTGACACTTCTAGGGACAGAGATTTCCTTCCTTTGAAAAGCAAAGAATTCCATTGCTGCAAAGTCTAATTATTAAAAAATTCTTCCTTTTATTGAACAGAAATCTTGTATAAACAAGCAAGTCTTTTAATGTCTATTGGTAAAGAATAAAGAGCATAACATTAAACCTGAATTCAAAACTGAGTTTCTTTTCTATTCAGAGATATAATGGTATTGGTACTTCAACTAAAAGTAAGGATTCAATTCAATGAAATAAGCACTAACCATGTCTATGTACTAAGTGCTGTGAAACATGCAAAAATAATTGAGCTAAGAGTGAACGGCAGGAACAGAAACCATCAGCTACTCTTTCCTCTCAATTATTGTCTAACTTAAACTTTGAGGAGATTTAGGATGACAGCAAAAATTGTGACTAAAAATTTAACAAATGGCCATATGTTGGTTAATTTTAGATATCCTACATAAAGATGTCGAAGTTGTCACTCTCTTGTCCTAGAACAAAGAGTGTCATTACCTACTCCCAAACAGAAAGTCAACATACTCCAGTCTGGTGTCATTTGGAAGAATGTCAGTAGATCATAAACCCTGGGGTGGCTGTGCTCTAGGCTAAAGCAGATCTCTCTACACATCTTTCATCCTCTCTTTCATTAGAAATTCTGTTCTATTGATTATCTCTTCACTCAGCTGAATCTACAAACTCCTCCCTGTTAAAGTAAAAATTGCACCCACAAAGTTACACAGGTAAGGAAAACTTTATTCAAGGCCATAGCAATGGAGGAAAGAGACCAGAGCACACTGTTAACTCTTCAGAAACAGAGGACATGACAGTTTCTAGGAATTTAGGTGGCCATCGGTGTCTGCTCACTGACCTTACCCAAAGGAAAAGTAAATTTCCTGCTATCATCAATGACAGGAGGTAGTTTTAGAATGTGAAGCAGGACCATCAGTTAGCATCCCGCCCTCCCACAGAACCTGGGAGATAGGGTGCTATCTTCTGTGATGATTACATGTCAAAGGGATTGTTCCCAGGTCCTTGAGCAAGACAGTCCTGGGTTATAAACTAGCAAGACGCTTTTAAAAAGATTTACATCTCCAAGGGGCAGAGAGAATTTGCAATTACAAATTTTCTAAAGTCAGTGTCCTAAGAAAAGGGAGACCTATAGGCAGGAAGAAACCTGTGTAAAGTTTAGTCAAGCTGAGGGGAATGCTGGCTGTCTAAATGTGCACAAGTATTTCCTTTCTTGTAACAACAAACAAATAAAACAAATCACAAGTCTTTCTTCACTCCTCACCCTCCTTTTCCTTTGCAGTGGTGTTGGCAGGAAATGGTGGAGAAAACTGGTATGCTCTGACAGAGAGAAGTGGTCTATCATGGAATTGCCTACGCATGGTGATAATAAAAACAGGCAGACTTTTATTAGTCAATTGTATTATCCTTTTATAATTCTTTCCAGATAATACAAAGCCTTATTGTCTGCATGGTGGACAGGAAACACCCATCTTCTCTACCCACTGTCCCTTCTCCAGACTCTACTCCCCCATTTGTTGCTTTCCCCTCCTAACCAAAGATTTTGAAAGTACTTCCTATGTTCAGTGTATTTGCTTCCTCGTAGAAATCATGCTATCTCACTGAATCTTCTTTTTTCAGTCACTAATGGTGGGATTATTTGTAAATCCAATTGGTGGTCAATAGTCCTGATCTGGTGCTATATTCTCTCAGACGCGTTTGGCAGAGTCTGTGCTGTCATGCATCTCCAGTTCTTCTGTTACTCCTGTCTACTCCTTATCCTCTTTGGTGGTCTCTTCTTCCTCTGCTAGGTCTTTAAATGTCCATGTTTCTCTTTCAAACCCTCTTGTCTTTCCACTTGAAATATTCTCTGGGTAACCTTAGTCTTTCCCATAGATTTATGCACATCCATATTCTGATGATTGCAAATATAATTTCCAGCCCATGCGCCTCTTCAAAGGTTTAAGCTCATACTTCCAACTCCATTCTAAATATCTCCCTTAACTCTCCCAAGAGAAATCTTAAAGTCAGCCAAACAGGAAAAGGTCAACTTGCTTCCAGTTCTGTTTTCCCAAGCTGAAAACTCACGAGCTAACCTTGATTTCCCCTTCTCTCTCATGCCAGATTTAGTTAACCAGACACTTTCACATCATCTCCAAATTATTCATCTCTTGAACCTAGTCACTTCTCTGCATCTCCTATGCTATTTTCTACCAAATTCAGGGCACCCCACATTTCATATGAATTATCACAGCTTCCAAAACCAGCAGCTCCACGTGGTCAGTGAAATTGTCCTTTTTTGTTCAAGGTTGTGTTCTGTTCTTAGCACATTGCCCGGGAAAAAATGAGAATTTCATAAATATTTGTTACCTAAGTGAATAAAGGTAAACTCAGTATTTTTTTTGGTTTTCACATGGATTTTGAATCTTTTCAATAATTACCTGAATGTTTTATTTACAATCCAAAGTTACATGCCACATGTTATGAATAGATAACTATTAACTAACTTCTCTATCAACTGCACACGTTTTTGTTTTCTATTTGACCAGAACACCAGAATATGGAGTAGGTGAGGAGCTCCCTCAACTCTGCCAGCAAGTAGGTCTGAGATATACCATGCTCTGTATTTCAATTATCTATGTGACACACATCCCCAAAACTTAGTAAGTTAAGGCAGCAACCGCCTTATTAAATTTCATGGCTCTACGAATTGACTGGGCTTAGTTGGGAAGTTCTGCTCCACACTTGTGAGCTGGAGTTGCAGTCATGTGGAAGCTCTATTGAGCCCAAACATCCAAGGTAGCTCGTTCACATCACTGGCATTTGATGTTGCCTCTTCCCCGGGAGATCAGCTGAGGCTGCCTGGTTCTATTCCCACCCCACATCTTAGCAGTAGTTTCCAAGAGCATGGAAGTAAAAGCTTCCAGGACTTGGTAAGCTTCAGGCTCAGAATTGGCTGAGCATTACTTACTCCCCATATTGAACTGATTAAAGCAGGTCACATGGCTAGCACAGATTTAAGAGAAGGGAACTACACGAGTGTGTGTCTACTGGGAGAGTTAGTTTACTGGGTGTTCCTGAAGTAGCAGGCCAGCACAACTGATTGATAGAATTGGAGTAAGTCCAGTGCCTATGAAGGGCCAACAAACCACAACTTCTTCACAAATCCTCCTTTGGCCACCATGCAAATTGATTTTCTGTCTTCATTCCCGTTTAACGCTATAGTTTCCTATGAAAGCTAGTATTTAGATGACTGGGATACTGACAGTCTCCAGACACCTTACTAGATTTCTCTTCTCAGTGGCAAGAATCTACTCTATTACTCTTTTTTTAACATCTTTACTGAGATTTAATTTACATACTGTAAAATTCGCTTATTGAAAGTATACAATTTGATGATTTTATTATATCCACAGAATTGTGTAACCATCACCAGAATCTAAATTTAGAACATTTTCATCACTCCAAAAATACACCATCTGCCCATTAGCAGTTATTCTCCATTCCTTCCCACCCTGGTCCTAGGAAACCACTAATCTACATAGATTAGTGTCTATAGATTTCCCTATTCAATACATTTCATATAAGTGGAATCATAAAATATTTACCCTTTTATCGGGTTTATTTAATTAAAATAATGCTTTTAAGATTGATCCATGTTGTAGCATGCATTAGAATTTTATTCCTTCTTATTGCCAAATGATAATGCTTTGTATATTATTGTTTGTATATTCATGAGAGTTTAATGAAAGAGTGAAAAGTTGTAAGAAACAACCAGTTTTAATGAAGGGGCCCTGGGAATGGGAATGTTGAGAAGCCATTGCTACATGAGACCTGAAGGGGCAAGAGAAGAAATTGTTTTAATGGAGCCTGTAGGGAGCTAAAAGCCTTGGAAATGGGGCCATCCAATGGGCCGTATCTGTAGATTCAACTCTATTAGCTATTTCCTCTCTTTCTCGTGAGTCTCTAATCACTGAACCTCCACTGGTCCCTTCCCGTCAACCAACACAACTCAGACACAGGGAAGAAGACACAAAGAGACTCCAAACTCTCTCCTTCCACATTTCCATCTCCTGTTGGTGTTTTCTACTGGGTAATCCCAATAGAAAGATGGAAGGAAAAGTAGCCTGAGTGATATAATTTATAGAAGTTATCTCTTGTGTAGAACAATGCTAGAAAAGGGAGAGAATGGATTTGGATGACACGTCCAACCACAGACCTAATGACTTTAAAATCTGCTTGATAACAAAGGTTACCACGGCCTGGGACTCTGTGTCCACCATTACACCTGACTCCTTCAGGCATTTTTGCTACTATGCACTCAGACTGAGATTGTCAGATAGCTTTACATACGATTATTTAAACTTTTTACCGCTTGCGCTTAGTAACACTTGTTGTCCTACTTTTAGCTTCTGGCCCTAACAGTCCCTACCCAGCCTGCTGAAGAGGCCCCAGGTCTTTCTTTCTCTACATTGGCATGACCTGTCTCTTGTGAAGTATCTATTTTGATTATACCCAAGGATAAGCTAGCTACAAAATGTGCTCCTAGGCAGAGGATGAACTGAAGTGTGTCTTGAGGTGATTTATATGTTAGAGAAAGCTTTGCCATCAAGCAGGTAATAATTTAATTTTGGTAAGGTTAGCGAAAGGTCCTCTTTTTTTAACATAATAATCCAATAGAGTCAAACCATTTTTCATCTGATATTATAAAATAGTATACACAACATGTAGAAAAACACTTTATTTATTTAGTTTTGCTTGCTATAGAAAGAGGAAATCCATCTAGTTCATTGAGTACCTGTCAAATACAATTGAAAGGAATATGGCTTAAGGTACTGTTGGATACATTTCAATGTTAGATGGGTGTCTGAGCTGAATTTACACTCACTCTATTTTAGCAGTAGCAGTGTGTGAAATACTCTGAAGCCTAAGATATTTATCAAGAATATACAGTTTGGTCCATAGATGCTTTCCCTCAATTAAATCAAAGATTAATGTATATTGCCTTCCATTTTTCTAAATTATTTTCCATGAAAAACAAATAGGAAAAAATTAATTTTATTTATTCTTTATTAATTTAAAAACTCAATTCCTGTGATATTGTTTTCAAAATGGATATTATTTTGAAAAAATATTCAATTTAATATCCTACTATATAGCAGCTAAAAATTTTTCTTTTCTAATGGCCTGATTATGATCTATGTTCTTTACAAGAGAAGGATATCTTATTGATTTTCAGCTAGGAGGTAGCGAAGGAGAAATAGTGCTGCGGGCACTTGGAGTCAGAACGGATCATCAAGACTTCCACATCATATGTGAAAGTAAGTTGATGACAATTCTAAATACTTCCCCAATAGTACCAATAATGAGCTGTAGAGCTGAAAGTAACTTTCTAAACGATCAAGGATAAGAAACAAATTTTGATGAGTTATAATAGAGAAAAATTATTTCTTATTCTCTCAACCTTCTGTTACCTTAAAAATAAGCCATCAGGGTCTGCAGCCAACAAAATATAGAAAAATTAACGTATTATTAAGATGATGGGCTAGACAGTTAAATAATAAAAATGTTGCACTGTTTTTCTAGATTTTGTGATGATTTTGATGTTTGTCAAATTTAAAATTTATATTTTTTGTCAGTTTTATGCCTCATCTTGTGTTCTTTTGCTTAAGTAGGGTATGGGAGATTGTATGAGCTTCAAGATCCACAAAACCAGAGATTTGCTGCTAACTGACCATCTTCTGTGACATCTTTTGTTCTAACCCTTCTCTGATCAGCTACTGCACCCTGCTGCCAGCAAACACTCCCAAACAGAAACCCCGGGCTGGGATGAAGACAATCTCAGGCTCAGAAGAATCCACTAACTCTGCAGCAATCCCTAAGGACACTGCTCCGATTATGAAGTTGGTTTTCTCTGGGATCAGGAAAGAATGATTAACCAGGATGGAAATTTGGGGTCACCTTAGTGTTTGCCATTGAATCTTATCCCATCCAGAATATTAGTATACCAGTATTTCCGCCATTAATACCTGAAATTAACATAAGATTATTCGGATGAGTTAGAGAGAATTTTTTTATTAGCTCCTTCCCCCTTATCTTAATCACTCTAGCTAATTAAGGAGTCACTGACAGCAGATAGTCAATATTCCCTTTCTCAGGCAAAGAGAATTTAATTCTATGTGCATCTATTTACTTGATATTAAATTTTCCAAAGAAAGGGCATATTTTCAAATTCTTCTTGGCAAAACTCACCTCTATCCTTTTTCATATGTTGACCTACTTTCTTCTAGAGAAAAGTACTAGAGTCAGTGCTCATAGAAATTACTATGTACTTCTCATACTATATTTGGCTCTCTATCTTGCATTTTAGTTATAAATCAAGTTGATTAAATTCTCCAATTAGTGTGCAAACTAACTGAGGACAGAGGGGATATTTAAATTCTTCACAAATAATAAGAGCTCAGGAGCATTTATTAAGATGCAAGAATAATCTAATTATTCTCACTGTTTGTGTGGTCAGATTCAGGGTGATAGGGTAACAATTAGTCTTTGGTTACTCAGTGCTGATTACATATTTACACTGGATGTGAGAAAATGTTGGTTTCTTTGTTTTATTGAATTATTTCTCTGTTGCCCTGAAAATATTTATTCTAGTTTCAAATCTGTCTTTTAATTTTACAGATTTGGTATCTTTACTTTTTAGTTCTTTGGTTGACAATCATTATCAAATATGTGGGGATTGTTTTTTTTTAGAAAGATAAACAAAAGGACAAAATAATAAATATAATCCAATGCTTTTCTACCACAATTTTTACCAAAAGAAATGAAATCTTTGTAATATTTAACTTCATAAAACATCATTTAAAAATATATTATATTTTTAAGCAAATTTTAGTAGGATGTCGTCTTGTTAAAATACTACAACATATCAGTATAACCTATATAATAAGAGAATCAAAAATAGTTAACTTTAAAACAAGTAACAAAGTTATATTAGATACTAAAACTGTCAGATAATGTGATATTCCTGTAGTTTATTACCATGTTAGTTGCTCATTTTTCCAGAGAATTAAATAGATGAGATTGATAATGTGTTCTAAGGAAAATTTCCCAATTGAAATGTCATAATGAACACAAATTTATTCTCTATTTACTAACAATCAATTGGCCAGTAAGCCACACTGATGCTGAGTCTATTATAAAACAAAGCACGAAGTAATCCAACTGACAGTGAAATTTGGCTCCTGAGAAACTCAGGAAAATTTCATCTTTTGAATGATAATTCTGTTGTATAGTTTTAGAAATTAATTGGGTTTGAGTAAAGGGCAGATAAAAATATTTGAGCAGCTTATGTCACATATTTTATTAATCAATCGAAATGTTTTTAACTTAAGAGCACTGCCTGAGCAACAAAGAACAAAAGCCTGCCCTGTCAATCAGATTCTTGAATTCTGTCTTTAACAGTGCCTCCTGTTCCATTTTCTTCTATTCGTCCGTCAAGAATTTCTTTGCTTTAACACAGACTTCTCCTAGTCTTGCAAGTGTGCTATGTTACCACTCTTTATGGCAGTTCTATGGGGAAAGAGGAGAGAGGGAGATATTCTAGACGAGATATTCTCTCAGCTTATTTTTCTGCATAAATTAATTTTAAGTCTTTCCTTTCAGCTCCGGTTTCTCTTTCTCCACAAAGACTTCCAAGATCATTTCAGCCCACGTGAATCTCTCTTCCCCTTCCGAACACTTATTTTTACCATTTTAATCACTTATTTACGAACTAATAGTGTGCTGCTGCTTTAATACTCCTTATGGCTTCAGGCTTCTCCAGATCTGAAAGGGTACACCCAAAGATTTTACACTCTCATCACCATTTTCCATTTGCCGTGTTTTACCTAGTCTACACCATGGCTAGCTCTGACTCTGACCTTTGACATCATCTAGACTTCCAGAACCTCTTTGTTCTCCCCGTGTTTTGTCCACTTTGCCTGCTTCATTTCCTATCCTCATTGCCTGGATCACTTTCCTGCCTCAAACCCTGCATACCTCTCACATTAGCTTGCTGCACTCACCTGAAAATCTGCCAGGATTAACACTATAATCTTTCTTCAATATATTAGACCTAAAAGGTTAAAGCTAGGGGAAAAGCGCATAACCATGTTGATCAGTGCCATTGCAAACTGAGACTTCAACCTCAGCTGGATCCTCAGTGTTCTTTGAAAATTCTCTTGTGTCTTTCCTACGACACATATTCCCAAGCTTTGCCCTTTTCTTAAGACTCTTTCACAACACCCACCACACTCACTTTCAGTAGACTTCTGGCTTTTTTCTCTGGCTCTAAATGAATGGGTTAAATTGAATTCACTAGCCATGAACTCCTTCAGGTTCAAAATCATGATAACAAAGTTAACAAATTTGCTATAATATTCCTTCATTTAATTTAGTCTCTGAGAAAAAGACACTCCTCCTCTTCAGTTGGACTGATTCTTCTCCAGGTAACAGTTTCTTAATTTCACTCTAATCCCTCTCATCCGCCCCGTCTTCTCTTCTACTACTTGAGTTCATTATTTTTAGCCTTCTAAGCATGTTTCTTGTACCTAGTTTCCCCAACTACCAACCAATTCATTCTCCACATCACTGCCAGAGTAACATTTCTAAAATGTAGATCTGATGTGTCATTCTTTGCTTAAAATTCTCAAAGTCTTGTCTTTAACTCTGTTCACAATCCAAATGTCTTGGCCTCACTGATCAGACCTATCAAAGTCTGGCTTATGACTCAACTACCCTCCAGCCACATGGAACCCCTTGCATTTCTGATACTTCTTACATTCTCTTGTGTTTATGCTTTTGTTTCATTTCTGCCTGTGTACATGTTGTATCTTCTGCCTGAAATGTTTTCTCCATGGAAAAGTTCCTGTATGTAATTCAAAGTTTGCCTGATCTATAACATTTGCCTGGACAATCCCTCTTCCAACCCTCCTCTCCATATTTTGGGTCTCACACCTTTCTTTGTGCTCTGTAGCATTGTGCTTACCTTCTGCCCTGTGTGTTTGTCTGTGTGGTGGGAGAGTGGGGGGAGACGTGACTCCATTTACCCTCAGTCACACTAAAATTACATACAAAGCTTCCTCCACAAATTAGTTTATTGATAACCATAAATTGATTCTACTTTTGCCTGTGTTTTTAAGACATCTCATATAAGATAATGCTAAAGTTGTCTTCCTCTATGTCTTTAAGACATTGGGCAAAATGAACAACATCATTTTTATAGCACATGCTATAATGTCACGTTTACTTTGCATGATTGGTGTATTTTATTAAGGAGTAGGCATTATTGAGCAAAGTACCTAGTGCTAGAAATCCAGTCTTGGTCGTAAGGGCCTAGATTGAAATGTCTACGATATGTTGATATGCGGTTAGCAGTGAGAGCCTGTCTAAAAGATGATTTGAAAGTATGTTTAGATATATCATCATAGGCACAGAAAAATCCTCACCATTTATCTTATTCTTGCTCATTTGTTTATTCATTCCTTCAATATATGTTTATTCAACGTCCAATAGGTGCTAGGCATTGTGTGAGTTGACAGTTGTACAAAATAGTTATGTTTATGGCTTTGTGACACTTATAGTCCTTAATCTTGTCATTCTAGTTACAAATACAGTGATAACAATGTATGCCATACAAGGAGAAAGGAAACACGTCTGAGCTAAGATAACCATTTACAGATATATGACAGACAAAGGCATGCTAACTGGTGTCAACACTTGATTGGAGCTGGAAATAAAACTGCCATTAGATTTTTCCATAAGCTTCCATTGAATCTCTATATGAATGGTTAGCTGATCAGGGTCTTTATTAAAAAATATATATCCACCTTATAGCAGAAGGAAACTTTTCAGTTCTTAGTAGATATACTAGGTCAGAAAAAGTATAGCTATCTCCTGTTTAGAAATAAAGGAAGAAAATAACCATTTTCAAACACTGTTATGCATCAGTGTGCTAGCCATCTTCATGTTATCCCATTTCATATCGCAGACTTGCTATTTCTATTCTTACACTCATTTTACAGACAAAGATTGAAATACTCAGAAAAAATAATGTTTTTTTGGAAGGGCACACATCCAATAAAAATCAGGCCAGAATTTTAATTCAGGGCAGTACTCTTTTTATTACCTGGCTGCCATATGATTAACAACACTAAGGTTGAACAGGTTTTCATCTGACCAAGGACACACACAGTCAAACAATTCCTTGCTGAGGAAGTAAGTGTCTACAGAGTAGTGAACCAGTGCACCAAGCAATTAGGGCGAGAAAGCTTATTTGTTTTCAAGAAAATTGTATTCTATAGTTCACAAAAAATAAAACGTGAGCAAGTATGAATATCTCAGCCTTCAGTAGATAGGACACCTGAGGAAGAATTACACTTTTGAACAGAACGAATAATATCACCTAATGGAGATGTCAGTGGGAAAGATTTAATAGATGAGCATATATGTCCATCCGGTAGATTTCATGACAAGTTGCTGGGGAGGATTATTTCAGGAAAATAATACGGTAATGGATGTATTAGTGTCAAGACCTAGTCCTCATACTTTTAGAATTATTTTGTAGGAATCCCAGTCCTCAAACCTGTCTGCTTCAGAGCATGGATAAACTAACACAAGATCAACTTACATCATTTTCTACATTCCTAAAATGTGTTGTGAGAGTCCTAAATTAAACCTAGTCCAAAACTGATAGAGATATTTCCTTTTTGAAACTCTAATTTTGGATGTCTTAGACTCCATATTTGTATATAAATATTTCTTAAAATAATTTCAGCCTTAAACCACTTTTTAGTTTTCATAAGGGAAAGAGGTCAAAAAGGTCTGTACGTGGAGAGCCTCACAGTCCTTCCTTGGCTTATTATCCAATACTTTTTGAGTGTCTATCTTGTACCAAGCTCTGGCATGTTCTAGGAATACAGAAATGCACAAATGGACATGATTCCTGCCTTCATGGAGTAGCAATCTAAGGGAAAAAACACTTCACAACTAATGTTTGAAAAACTACTTAACAGACATGTGCCATCTTGATATATTGCCCAAGATAATCCTTCTGAAATAAGTGCTGGTAAAATAAATCTTAATGGAAGATCAGTTAATTTGCTTTGGTTGTTCTAAGGAGAGATTGGCGTTAAAGGGAATTTAGTAACTTCTTTGCAGATATTCTGGTGTTGCTGTTGTCAAGAACTTGTCGAAAGTCGAGAACTATCTGTGCATTCCCTATGCTGAAAGTCTCTCAGTTTTGCTTTCATTTTATCCATCCCTACTACGGTCTGGTAAGAGCACTGGATTTTCTGTGCGGAGTTTCTTCTCTTCCTTTCCACACAGCGTCAGCGTCTGTCAATCAAGGTGACCTGTGTTCTTTTCACCAAGAAGTGGACAAGGGACCCAAATCAGAACAATTCAATCTTGAGTCATAGGACATAAAAACAGATTAGTTAGGGCTGATTTGTCCCTGCAACAGGAGCTGACAGAGCCAACCCATTAATTCCGCAGCCTACGTGTTCCTATTGCATCTCTAGTCTCTGCATTTCTTCAGCCAAGTCCTACCCTAGGTGGGGGGGATTAAATGGTGAACAAAACAGATGAGGTCTTTGTTCTCATTGTGCTTAAAGTAGAGTGGTGAAGGCCGATATTTACCAAATAATCACGAAAATGAATTAGCTGCAAACTGAGATAAAGAGGACTAAGGAAAGATTGGGACTGAGCGTGGCGGTGAGGTACTCACTTTAGTTAGCATTTTGGAAAACTCTAAGGCCCTCCTGTCTTTTTTGCTAGGTGGGATTTTTCAGATTTGTTGAGAACTATAGTTTAGTCTGATTTAGATAGGTAGATACACATGAACTCACAATGAAAGGCCCAAGACAGCAAGGAGAGCTGACAGACTGCGTCAGCAGTTTTCGTTCTTCCTAAAGAAACTGTTGCATAAACAAAAGAAGGCTTCTCATTTCATAGAGCACTAACATCATTAAAACTAAAATGATATGAATCAAAAGAGGTGAAGCAATTACAACACTATTAAACTTATATGAAGTGAATAAAAGGCACTCAACACTTCAACATTACCTAGTTAGGGCATAGGTATAGCTAAGAGATAATTGAAGATTACATGATGGCAAAACATCTGCCTTTATGACTGTAGTAGATATTGCTTCCCATTTGTAGCCATTCTAGTTAATTTAAGTGTTACGATTCCATTAGAAGAAAGAGGAGCACGTCAGTAGTTCGCTATGGAAATCATTTTCCATGGCTTAAAAAAACAAAAATAAAACAAATGAATAAACTGAAAAGTCATTATCAAAAAAGAAATTTGCTGGAAGGCTGAAAATATTAATTTACATGGAGAAAGGTGAAATTCGACGCTAAATATTTATTCATTTAGAAGATTAATCTTCCTCCCTAGCATAAAATGCATGTAACAGCAAACAGCAACTATTAGAGCTAATGCATAATCCTATAAATTCTTAAACTTCTTATTCAGTTAAAAATATTTTAGTGAGCTCATTACCTAATTGATGGATTTGTAATATTCCTTATTAATCATTAAAATAGAATTCTGGTATAATATTATAAATATTAACAATAATTTCAGTTATTCATCAACAGCGGTTAACTGAAATCTAAAGGGGAAATTCAAATAATGATTTGCAATATGAAAACCAAAGTTGGATTATATATGCTTGCTTTCTGACTCTTTCTATATATACTTGCACTGATATTTTTCATCATTACCTTTTTAACCCCTGTGGGGGAAAACCAAATATGTTTAAAGTCTTCAAGAAAATCATATTTACCAATTGTAAAATTTTCCCTAGTTTATCCATGAAAACACACTTACGGATTCTATATAAAGTTTGTCAGTTACTGAAAACTGAGATACCATAGATTTCTGCCTGATTCTATCTTTAAACGCATGTAAATGAGGATCTTTTTATGGCTTAGATTTCCATAATTTTGCCTTAATTTCATAGATATAGTTCCCTGGGGTTTTTTCTTTTTCCAGTAAAAAACATACTTGAAATGGATGGATAATAGCTTTGTGGCCCCCAAATTTTCCAACATATTCAGATTTGTCCTAATCCATTTCAGATCCCAAACATACTTTCAGCACATCAAAATGGCTAAAACAAGTTATTTCTGAAAAACATTTGTTGACTTTTCCTATTGAAGTGCGGTGTATTGTAGAATTAATTTAAATAATTATAGCACACACACTATTGTAACCTGCCTTTGTCGTTAAACAACTATTACGAATATATTCACATTTTATTAAATATTTTGATAAAACCTTATTAGTGAGTGAAGAGGCTTTCACTTTTAAGTATACATCACAATTTATTTAACCAATATTGTATAATGGAACCTTTCATTTGATTTTCTTTTTTTATGATAAATTTGCAATAAATTTTTTGTAAACATACTTTTGCATATGAATCTGATTATCTTCTAAAGAGTAATAATTAGAATTAAAATTGTTGGATTTATGTTTGTACGATTTGATATTTTAGAACCAGTCTTTGTTTCCATTACTTTCCCTTTTTTCTTGTATATTTCTATTTTTAAACAGAATTAACATCATTTGATATGTAATCATATTCTCAACATTTAGATAATGGCTACATTCCCCATCCTTTTAGACCGCAAATTTGCATTCTTGAATATTTTTTTTACTCATTTTTTAATTGATAGACTAAATGGATACCACACATCCTAAGCCCATGGATATGAAGACTGTCTCTCCTTTAGTGTTACAAGGTGTGTAGGGAAGGGTGAATTTGTTGTTTCTTCCACTAATCTCTCCCTTATCTTCTGTTGTTTGACAAAATAGAAAGGAAAACTAAGCTCAGGTAACATTTTCCTTTAATGAAAAGTTCTGTCTATATGCCTATCAGAATATTTTCTTTTACCTTATAATTAAATAATTTCACCAGGCTTTAATTAAAAATTTATTTTCTTTTCTGAATTTTGTAATATTTGAAAGACTTCTTCAGATGTATAGAATTGAGTCTTTAGCACAGAAAAATTTTTTCAAGTTACACAAACTTTTTTTTTTTTTTTGAGGATGATTAGCCTTGAGCTAACATCTACCACCAATCCTCTTCTTTTTGCTGAGGAAGACTGGCCCTAAGCTAACATCCATGCCCATCGTCCTCTACTTTATATGTGGGATGCCTGCCACACCATGGCTTGACTAGCGGTGCGCAGGTCTGCACCAGGGATCCGAACCAGTGATCCCTGGGCCGCCAAAGTAGAATGTGCAAACTTAACTGCTGCTCCACTGGGCTGGCCTAGTTACCCATATTTTTTATTTCTATCCCATTTATTCTCATATCTTCCTCAAAAATACCTGTTAACACTCTATTAGGTCTTTTACTCTTCTTCATAACTATCACCTTTAACTGTTTTCATTTGTCGTTTGTTTTCAATCCTTCGCCCAATTTTATTCCCACATAAATTATCTGATGTTTTTACAGTGTCAATTCTGCCTTTATTACTACAAAAGAAGTTTTGCATTGTACCATTATAATTTGTGTTTCCTTACAATTTTTCTTATCTTATTCTGTTTTCTTTTTAAATGGCGTTTTATCTCAGTAAAAGATTTTATTAACCTATCTTTCATTGCATTCTTCATAAAATCCCTATGTTTGTGAATTTGGCAGAGATCACATAACAGATAATACTTGAAATTGATTTCTTCTTTTATTCAGTCTTATTCAAACTGTGCTTGTCTTGTATTTCAAATGTTATTTTTGTTGTTGGTGATTTTTTCCCTAAAGACGTCTCCTTCCTGTTGTCCATGCCTTGAATGGACTCCTCCCTCACACCTCAGCCCTGACTATCATATTGGGATTTCCTTGAATTCTAAGACTGTCCCCCTGCATGCTTTTAGGATCCTCTTCTCATACCTTAGGAAATTTAGGTGGCTAAGGTAAAGGGACATCACCAGTTCAGGAATTCACCTTTTTGAGATAAGTAGGGCCTAAAATTAGCAATTTTCTTTCCAGTGTTAGCCAGGTTATTGCTCCCAAGCCCACTTGTTCTTTCTGTGTCCTGGAACAGAAGGTTTATGTTCTAGAAGATGAAAGTGATTGACCAGTACAATATAACTTTATACATTTGACAAATATTCAGGTAACACCTTTCAGGCACTAGGCACAGTGCTAGTGACTAGAGATTACAGCAGTGTCCACAACATCATAGACAT
This sequence comes from Equus quagga, assembly GCF_021613505.1. NCBI lineage: Eukaryota > Metazoa > Chordata > Mammalia > Perissodactyla > Equidae > Equus > Equus quagga. The sequence goes on from NC_060281.1 coordinate 8,353,422, forward strand.
AACATCAGCCCTCATGAAGGTCACAGCTTAGTGGGGGAAAGCAGATGTTAAACAAATCATTATATAAATGACTCTATAACAACAACTCTGATAAATGACAGAAAAAGGAAAACACACGCTAATCTGTGATTGTACAGCAGAAGGGATTGGCCTAATCTGGGAGGTAAGAAAGCTTTGCTGAATGGTTGGTTTTTAATGCTGAAGAATGAGTAGGAGTAACAGGTAAAGGCAATTGGAAAGAGACATCCAGAAAGAAGAAAGTGTCCATGTGAAGGATCTGAAGGGGGCTTATTGCAGGGCTAGCGAGTCAGAGTGCCTGTGGCATAAAGAGAAGAGCAGAGACTGGCAAGAAATGGGCTTTAAAAGGTAAGCAGGGAACAGATCATGAGGGGTTTGCAGGCACAGGGAAGGCCTGGCCAGCCAAGCAAAAGAGGTGAGACGTTGTCTTGTAGGTAGAATTTAAGAATCTATTTAGGATTCTGAATCGACAGATTTATTCAATAGCACCGTGCGGATACACCTTTTGGTACTGAAACTGTAACACTGTTAATGATGCCGTCCTTTTAAATGTTTTTTTCATGTGCATGAGTTGATGTTTCTTTAGAATCTTCCCCCAAAAGGTCAGCAAGATATAACTACTGTTGTGCACAAGTAAGATGTAGCAAAGTAAGTTTAAGTGATTTGCCTAAATTTTTGTGGAAGTTGGCTGACATGGTATATGATTCCTAAACTAATTTTTTTCATTAGATTACTTCGAGGATGAATGTGTGAAAACAAATCCAAAAGATCTCAATAATAAAAGATTTATAGATTCATGATGGTCTCCCCCTTGTTTTCTTTGTTTGGTTGTTTGTTTTGAGATGCAGTTTTCCTTTTCCTCACAGTTATTCCGCTATCTGTTCAGGAAAGTAGTTTAACCATCCCATTTCTATTTTCCTCATAAAATAAAGTGGGGATAATACTCAGCCCTCAAGAGCGATGTCAAGACCAGGTAGTTGATGTTTAGTAAAAGCCCTGAAATTGGAAGTATTATATGATGACTAGGAGTTAGCTTATCTCATATGGAGTATTGGGTGAAATAACGAATCTGTGATCACAAAGTGCTTAGAAATTCAAAGCCAAGGCAAATGCTAATCAAGTGTATCACACATAAAGATAAATTCATCAATAGAGAACATGATAAATGCAAACTGTTAAATACAATAACAAATGTCCAAGTGTGTTATATATTTCATATATCTTAAGAAAGTAAATATGGAAAAGGCAAGCCTGTTGCATTCTTGTGCTTTGAGTACTTGGTGTGTATAAATGAATGATAGCAATTAAATCTCTTTCGAAATGATTTTGTGAGTGGCAAACTGTCTCCTTGACCAAACTTTAGGCAGGCTCCTCTCAGCTCTCTTTTCGGCTAGGCCTCTTCCTTGGGCCCTGTCTTCAGCCTGCCTAGCTCAGTTGTAGCAACTCTCCTGCTAAGTCAGTGTGGAGGATCAGAATTGGCCACCCCAAAATGTGTCTTTTTGCTTTGATTATTTTTAAGAACAAAATACTGAAAGAAGCTTTGACCTTCCCCCCAACTGCCTAAAAGAGTTTAGGATGGAAGGCCTGTGCCAAGAAGGAGCTAATGCCATAAGATAACTGCAGTATAATGTAAAATAGCTGTTATAGAAAGGCACCAACAAGCCCATTTTTATCAACCTTCTGTCTCTCCGGTCACACTGCCTATAGAGGACCCAGCAAATACTTGTTTAACATTTGCATTTCCACATCTATGTAAATTGTCTTTTTCCCCTTTGAAGTCCCAAACCCCTGCCCCCAACATCCTCCTTTGTCTTTAGCTCAAGATTGTATTTAAGGCAGCAGCTTTGGCCATTTTGGCGAGTTACTCGTTTTTCCTGGGTTTCTCCCACGTATACATGTTATTAAACTTTGTTTGATTTTTCTCCTGTTACTCTGTCTCACGTCAATTTGCTTCTTAGAATAGCCAGAAGGACCCAGGGGGTAGAGGAATTGTCTTCCTCTCCTACATCAGTTTAGCAAGAATCCCCCACTCTTGATATCTGAACATGCTCCGTGTCTGATCAAATTCCTCATCTCTCACCCTTGACGTTCAATCACCCCCACCAGCCTTCAGCAAGAGTCTTGTGAAGTAGCTTTATCAAGAATCTCCCTACCTTTGATCTCTCGTCTTAGTAATTTTCCATCCACTGACCCCCTTACTCTGCTCTTTAACTATAAATCCCCAGCTGTCTTTGCTGTGTTTGAAGTGGAGTCTAATCTTTCTCCCCTGTTGCAACAGTCTTGACACCTATTGCAATAGTTCTGAATAAAGTCTTCCTTACCATTTTAATAAGTGTCAGAATAATTTTTTCTTTAACATGATCAATTGCCTTTTGCAACTCTTTCACCCATTGCTACGTTTCCACTCCTTCTCTCAAAATGAGTATTAATAATCCAAATCATAAGATTTACAACTATAAAATATGTTCCTTTGTTTTAAATAGCATAGTTTTTATTTACTCACATTGATGTGGATCAGGGCTGCCTCAGGGAGAGAAGCCCAAGGCGTCCTGGCCTACATGCCGATTTGTATGATCCAATTCATATCTGTAGATGAAAACAATCCATAACCAATCTATAAATGAAAATTTGGGTGAGTTTATTCTAAGCTAAAACGTGACGACCATGGCCTGGGACCTTTCTCCCCAAAGGAAGAAAGGGCAGCAAAGAAGTGAGGTGTACAGAATGGTTATATACCCCCAAAGAGGATGTTTCACATATGATTGAAATGTCCCTTTTACAATACTCGCGAGACTGCTTTGTCAGCACAGCGACTGATGGACACAGCCGGTAGGTCTGCTGTCTTGGTGGACATAGCAGGGTGGCAGGTCTGTTGTCTTGAGCTGGGTGGTCACAGGTGAGCTGGGTGGTCAAAGGTGAGCACAGCAATCAGTTCCTAGTCTAAGGAAAGATGCTTATCCTTAAGGAAATGCCAATGTGGGTGGAAGTTGCACCTTTATCTTAAGGGACTTTGTTTTTGCCGTAGTAAATGTTTAAAGCAGATATACAATGCGTGCTTGAGGGCCATGTCGGGCCCTTTTAGAAAAACAAAGTCAGGTCAAGTTAGGTTTACACCAATTGGCTTCCTCATATACTCCAATACATCCTGTTGCTTGCCATTTCTATTTGTCATATCTAAAGTTATACGACCACACAATAACCAGACCTCACCTGCACTGATACCGTTTTAATGACTTTTTACATCATCTTTCCTTTGTCTAGTAAAAATAAGTCATGTACCCATGTCTTATAAATTTAGCCCTAACCCTCAACACATTGTAGCTCTTCACTGCCCGTGGGTCCTGTCCCCATGCCTGCAGCTCTTTGTTTGTCCATGAGTCCTGTCCCCATGCTATTCTCTGAATAAAAGAGCACTACTACCAGACCTTGAGAGTCCAAGAAATCTTTCTTTCGATGACTGGGCTCACCTAGCCCACATCAACATGAGGTTATTACCTAAAATAGATGATTTTGAAATATATCGTGTATGATTTGTGTGTACATATTTAATCTGAATTTAACAATTTGTGGCAAAGTATGAACCAGTGAATCTAACCAATTCCATATATACAGGAATGCTGAAACCAAATTGAGAAATTGTTTATTTTCTAAAACATATCATGACTAGTTTTCTATTTATCTGATCATATATAGACGGGCTTAAATAAATATCAAAAATAATGAACATTATTACTGAATTGAATATGGTCAAATTTATTTTAACTTTTTACTTCCTTAACCATTTATTTATATATATATTGGAAACTATATGGGAAGATTTTAACATTACACGTTTTTCTCATTGTATAAAAAGACAGCTCAGACACTGGGTAGGTATGAGATTATTTTGGTATTATCTCATCTGAACTATGCTTGCATAAGTCAGATGAAGACCTTTGATTCAAGTGTTTAAATGTTTTGGCATTTGAATTATTGTTTTAATATTTGACTTGTGCATGTGTACACCTGTAGACACCAATGAAAGAAATTCTTAAGGTTAAAAACAATCTTTAAAGTTAAAAAAATTGAATCAATGGATTGAAAACAAAGCTATTTAAAATCAAATGCTATGTTTATTTTTTCTAACATCTATGATGCTCTTTTTCAGCTAAGTGAATTTTTAAAAGATGTGTATATCATTTATGAGGTAAAGACAACTTTATGCATTTACTTCTGCTGAGAAACAGATAAGCTTATCTAAACATTATTTTATTTACCCAATTGTCAGCTTACATTTTATTACCAAATTTTTATCAGGTGACAAGAGTGGCATTTTAACTTTCAGTTGATGAATTATTTAAAACATATTTTTCTAGAATTACTGTCTTTCAGAAATTTTAATGTCAGTCATTGATAAAATGAAAGAAAATTACAAGTTAAGCAAGATCATCCTTTGGTAGATAAATGTCTGATCTGATAGATACGTGTCGATTTTCATTAGCAGTTTATTTTACAGCTGGACTCTCATTTGCATGTCTCTAATTCTGAATTCTTCCTATTCCATTTATTTTCATGTTTAGTATCCCTTCTCTCTAATCGATTCCTTACACAATTTATGCTACTCCCCAGAATCTCCACTTGTCCTTCTTCATTCTTGTAATAATCAGACATCCTGTGAAATAAAAATGTTGGTAAATAGTTTGAGGTGTTCCATAGATGGTGTTCCCTCCAGTTCATTTTTTTCTTCTATGTTTGAGCCAAACAAAATTATTTGCTGCAGGTACAAAATTGATTCCACTCCAGGAATAGGAAGTTATTAATCCACCTTCACTTATAACTCTAATTAATATTGGCCTCAAAGAAATCTTACCCCTCTGTGGACTTTGACTATAATGAGCTCCTCAGCCTTTTATTTCCTCCCCTCCTTCACCACTCTGCACTTCCGTACTCCCCAAGTGCTGTCCTCCAAAATGTGCAGCATTGAGAAAAGAGGGAAATTAAGGGGATAAATATACTAATTTAAATTCGATGATGTGCATTGTAAGAGTAACAGATTTAATTTCAGTGCTGGTGCATGAGTGTAGACTGTCTTTTCAAGAGCGTCTGCGTCCACCACAGTGATTTATGCTCCTGCCAGCTGTCTTTGCACTTAGGAAGAGCGGCCACTAGAGTGCTGCCGGTCCCCGCACAAGTCCCAGCCCCTGCTCTGTGCAGATGCTCTGTCAGTGCCGAACCGAGGAGGCGACACCTCTGGCACTTATGGCCACAGTCAGTAAAGAAACACCGAGAATCATTTAAACCATGCCTAGCTATCCCGTGTACATTTATGCTGATAACTCTTTTTCTATTCATGCATTAGACTCAGAAGGTACAGAAATAATTGAAATAAAGTCAATGTCTCAGTTAATAAAAATTAGTTTCCATTATACTATCTTGCCATCAGCACTTTCACAATTTAGTTCTTTCTTTTAATAAATAGGCTTATTTGAGTACATGTATTATTTTATGTATATTTGCGCATATTTATATATTTATTTGAGCATATATATATGCTTTACATAGCATTTTTACATAGATTTTACATACATTTACATTTTACATAGATTTACATACATAATCCTTTACATAGCATTTTTAAATTTCTATTTATTAAGAATGGAAGTCATGCTATAGATGAAATTTAGTTAATTTTCTCTTTTTTAGATATGCTATTTAGTTTCTATATACATTCAATATATGAATGAATGAATTTTTGAAAAAAATTCCTTCTTTTTAGCATGTTTTACTAGTTTGAATTTTAAACTTCACCTTACCATTTCAATGCATTTTTTGTACTTAGAAATGAGTTCTTGAAGATCAGGTACTATTCTATTCATCTTCAGCCCTATGTCTACTACATAGCTTAAAAAATAAATATGAGTAGTGATCGTTTAAAAACAGATAGAAGAATAAGATGCATTTCTTAGCAAACATCAAGAAAAGTACCTGCCCTAGCATCTATATATTTTATTGTCTGTATTATTTACTGATATTTAGACTTGAATAATACTTTAAATGAGATACCTTATGATATTGTGATTTATAATAAGAAATACATATTTGGTCTTCATCTTTATTTCTGGCACAGAGCTCCTAAAATCTTGGAATTTCTTAAGTAATGAGAGTGATAAAGGTGTCTTTTGTTATATCAATGAGGTGACTTTTGGAAAGCCCCTAGGTTACCGAAGAATGGGGCCTGGTTACTAAAGGAACCAACCATGTGATGAGAGGGTTGGAACTTTCGGTCCCACTCCCTGACCTCTGGGGAGGGGACAGGACATGTAGTGTAATGAAGTTTTCACAAAACCCCACAAGGACCAGCTTCAGAGAGCTTCTGGGTTGGTGAACGCGTGGAGACTGGGGCTCCTGGAGAGGACGTGGAAGCTCCTCCCCTTTCCCCCATACTTTCCCCATGCATCTCCTTATCTGGCTGCTCCCGAGTTATATCCTTGTATAACAAAGTGGTAATATAGTGAGTAAATGAGTTTCCTGAGCTCTGTGAGCTGCTCTAGCAAATTAATCAAATCCAAGGAGGGGGCTGTGGGAACCTCTGATTTGTAGCCTTTTGATCAGAAGTACAAATCCCTGGACTTGGGACTGGCATCTGGAGTCGAAAGGGAGCAGTTTTACAGGATCAAATCCTTAACCTGAGGACTCTGATGTTCTCTATGGGTAGATATGTCAAAATTGAGTTGAATTCTCCTGCACCCTACTGATGTCTGAGAATTGCTTGGTGTTGGGGGGTGGGGGAATCCCCTCGCAGTGGAATTGATCCAAGAATACCAAAAAGATGCCTTTTCCCTTTGTTAGGATTAGAAGTATTAGAGAAGTGATTTTTCATTTTAAATATAAAGAAGTCAAGGCACAGAGTTTACTTCATTTATTAATTGTTGATAGACATTACACTGGGATTCATATCTCCTGACTGAGAAGAGAACTATTTTAATGGTCTTCCCTGTGATTTAGTCTTGAACTAGTCAAAATCTCTATGTTCAATCAGTTCATATTTCAACAACATGTGATCTACCTTAACTACAAGTATACCCCTACGGACCAACTAAATAGAATCAGTTAGCTTCAAATTATTTAAACATTTCAAATAAGACCAAGAAAAAGTATTTTCACCACAACTGAAATAAACAAGAAAGTAGAGTCATTAAGATCCTGCTTCGGTTCATTTGTCTCTGAGATTAACGGATTGCCCATTGTTGCCAGACAGAGCCATTTGGTAGGATAGGCATTCATCTCCTCAACAAAACTCCCTGGCTTTCTGTTGCTTGCAGGTATCCAATCGGTTTTCCATGAAACTCAGGGCAAATCTATAATTCCAGTCTCATTTTCCATAAGAATCTTCCATAAACAGTACTCCCAGAATTTGTTTCTGCCTGCCTCTGTATTAATCAGCTCTCTTATTCTGAAATAGCCTTTTTTCAAGACAGCTCAAATTCCAGCTCATTTGAGATGTCTTACTTAAATCCCAGATTTGGAAATAGATGCTTTCTGACTTGGAATCTCACAGGGTTTTGTTTACAGATCTAATTATAATATTATGGTATGTATTTCTCTCTGTTTTACAGTTAGGCATTTTTTCCTAATGTGTTCTCTCAGAAAATTGCTTAATTGAGTTATTTATTCATTCAATCCACGAGTGTTTGATGAGTACCAACTAAGAGCTCAGAATTGCTCTAGGATCTGAGAATAAAATAGACAAAATCCCTGCCTTCATGGAGTTTACTAGGATGTAGTTTAGGCAGATAATAAATAAATACAAACATATGAATATGTAGTATAATTGGAAGAGATACATGATATCAAAAATGTAAAGCAGGCTACAAGAATGAAGAGTGATGGTGAGCTATGTAAATGGCCTCTGTGGAGGAGACAAAGGTGAGCAGAGATCTGAGAGTCCAGAGGAGAGGGGCAAGCCAAGCCACTGTTGGGGAAGGAGGGATCCAGAGGAAACAGCTAAGCCTAGGGGAGAATGTGAACTTGGCAAGAGCTTAGCAGCAGGGCTTGAAAGGAGACAAGTTGAGAGAGGGGCAATGATATCTTATCACCATGCCTTATCTTCCCTTGGTTCCTGTGTCTCATATTGCATTTAGTGGGCAGGGTTTTACACAGAGTGACACTCAATGGCAATATAGTGATTTTGGGGTAAGCAAAATCTGGGTTTGAATTGAATTTCATCCCCTTCTTTGTTTAATGACCTTGAGCAGATTGCACAGCCTGAGGCTTGGTGTCCTTGCTTGATCGATGTTTTCACTTTCCAGTTGCAAACCTAAAATTATGATAATCTGTTACGAAAGAAAAAGATAAGTTAAAAAGGTAAATTCTCATAGAAAAAATTGTATATTTAGGATTAATAGTTGAACAGAACTTTTCTCCTAAAATAAACCTTCTAGAACGTATTAATACCCCAAAATTAGACAAAGTTGTTGACTTATTTTAACAGTTAAACTCCTTAGAGAACCTAGCATCTGTCTTCACTGAAAATCAGCTCCAGCAGAGGCTTTCTTTGCTCTGAAGAACAAAGCTCTTGCCCTCCATCAAGAGAAAAGTGGGCTCATTCATCTGGACTCCAATTTCTTCCTTTCAACTTGATCTGCTTTAAATTCTGAGCTTAACTCTTTCCATTTCCATTCTTAAGACAATTGAAAAAAATTAATTCAAAGGATGTAAACTACCGGTCAGCAAACATCCTATTTTTCTGTTCAGTTTATGTCACTGATTAAAAATATTTTGAGATTAAAAAAATAGCCATAGTCATGCTCTTCTATTTTTAATGGATAGGAAAAATCAGGATCATTAAGGGGAAGGGTTTTCCCCAAATCTGGAAGACAATACAATTGCTGCCCATCTAGCCAGAACTGGTCTATTATTGTCTTTGAGGTAGAAGAATCTTCTGTTAATAGCTGATGTCCTGCGCGGACATGATCTCCCACCTATATTACATATGTGAACAGAAAATATGGATCATCGTAAATATGAACTGAAGCAATGTCTTCATTTACTTCTCTGATGTGATCTCCAGAGGTAGCAGCACACTTAATGTGCTCCAGAGTCCTGGGATAACTTTACCAGAAAATGATAAATTGAAAAAGATAATCTTGCCTTTTAATGCATTTACTTTCAGTATATGCCCTGAAAAGTTAATGTTGCCAATTAATTATGAGTTTGGGGATAAATTTCTAACTTCCTACTAACATTCTCTTTGCTTCCCTTATTTCGCATTGTGGGGGACTGGAATTGGCCACCCCAAGATATGCCTCTTTGGCATGAGGATTATTTTGGGTTGGTTACTTTTAAAAACTGCAGATATGAGAGAAACTCTGAAAAGTAGACGTTACCCCTTGTTAAGAGATATCTACATTTGTAAGGGAAATCTCCATCTATAAAGGTGTCTCCCTCTCTGTACCAGGAAGAAGGTGGGATGACCTTATCTCTAGAAACTCTTATCAATACAGAAGGCAAGGACTTCTGCATAATAACCTTACCCTTGTTTACTGTGCTTTTCTGGTAATCTCCCATAACTGACTCCCCCCACTGCCAACATCCTCCTTTGTCTTTAGCTGAGGGTGTTATTTAAGGTGAGAGCTTCCACCATTTTGGTGGTTTTCAGGGTCTTTCCCATGTATACATGTTATAAAGCTTTGTTTAATTTTCTCCTGTTATTCTGTCTCATTGTCTGGCAAAAAGGACCCAGAGTGGGTAGAGGAAATGTCTTCCTCCCTATAGCCTCTATACCCTGGAAAACATAGCTTATTTCTTTATTAACTCTGTGAGTTTCCATATTGCCCTTTCTATCCTCTTCTCCCTTTACCTCTTCTCATTTGAAAATTCCTATTGTCATTAATTTCAGAAAAAAACATTAGATCCACTGTGAAGTCTTCTCTCTCCTCTCCATTCTCCCATGAGAATTAATCAGATATCAATATTCAGAATGTTCTTTTATCACTTTATAGACATTATGTTCTACTACTCCTTGTGCTGTGATATAATTATTGGTTGAGAGTTTACAACCCTCCACTGGCTTGCAGAACACTCAGACAGAATCCATGTGCTATTAATTTTTGTACGCCTTGAACTGAACCCAGTGAGAGGCACAGGGTAGATACAAAATTAGTATTAGATTAATTTCACCTTAAATAGGACAGCGTTTCCTTTGGAACTAAAGAATTTTCCCTCTGTAGTCCCACTGTCTCTATTCTCAAGAAAAAAGTTACCTGTCTATAAGATAGTGACTGATAATTCTGCCTTTCTTCACCTAAAATTATCTCATCTTTTTACCTCTTTACTATCTTCTTCTAAATATATTGCCATCCATTGAGTCTTAGCACAAAGACACTCTACATCATGAAAATACTTCTTAAGATGTCAGCAATCATTTCCTCTTGGCAAATCCTATTGTACTTAGCATGTTCCTCTCAACTTTGGCAGTTATCCCAAGTGGCCTCGTATTATAATTATTTGTGTAGAGTAGATCACTCAAAACTTCTAATAGATCTTAAGCCTCTTGAAGTGAGAAACCGTGTCACACTCTCTTTGTATCCTTCATTTCACCCAGTACATGCTTTGTATATAGAACATAATAAATATGCCTTGAATGAGTGAATAAGTATATGTAGGTAAGGGTATATTATAAATAGATATTTACATCTATCTTATAAATTAGCTATAAATGTGTAGTGACTTTACCCCAAAGTTGTGAGCCATAGGGAAATTAGTATTAAGCAGGGTTAGACAAAATATTCTCTGGTAGCCTAATCCAGCCCATTGCCTATTTTTGCATTGTCCACAAGCCAAGAATGGTTTTTATGTTTTTAAAAAGTTGAAAAGTGCTCAAAAGAAGAATACTTGAAGCCACACGAAATTAAAATTTCAGTGTTCATAGATAAATTTTTCTTGGCTAACAGCTGCACTCGTTTGTTTAGATGTTGTCTATGGCTGCCTTCATGTTACAACAACAAAGTTGAGTAGTTGCAACATGTATGGCTCACAGAGCCAAAAATATTTACTGTCTGGACCTTTATAGAAAAAATTTGGTGACTCTCTTCATAAAAGAACAGCAAAACAAATATTGGTAAAGCAAATTGAATATAATAATATTTGCAAACTTCATTCACAGCAGACTTTTCTAGTCTTTCTCTAACCTTTCAATAATGCAATCCCATATTCTACAGAATTGGAATTTTTTAATTCCACGTAGAGCAATGATGTGTAGACTTCACCTGCAAGGGATTAAAATGTACATATATTTTAAAATACATTCAAACACAAATATGTAGATCATCAGTTCAGTGTAGGAATGGGAGAAGCATGGAGCAATTTTTATGCTGAGAATTACTGAGCTGGAACAGTGTATAAACCTAGCACAGATTTAATAATTTTGATTGTCTGACACAGGCAAGAGTTAATATTTAAAATACTGAATCTTACTGATTTTAATGAAACAAACGAAACGTACTCATTGCTAATGTGTTCAAGCTCTTCCTGAATATTACAAAAGCACGTGATGTATTTTGAGTGTGAACATGTCTAGCTTAAGTTACATTTGATCATTTTACTTAAAGAATTTACAAAAAATTTACTGTGTTTCTTAAAATCCAAAATACCCCATTTGTCTGAAATAGCTAATTTTGATTTTGTTCATTTCTTTGAGGACAGAGTCAGATGAAGAAATTTCTATTGGAATTCACAAGAATCTTATAATGAAATAAACTGAATTTCTCCTTTTAAAACAATATGAGGTTAAATAAACGCACTAATCTTGTCTTCTTTTCTTTTCTATCACAGGGGCATCTCTCAATAATTTCTTTGCACAGCAGTCTAGTAGACTCTAAGTAGCTGAATTTATAAAATAAAAGAAAACACTTAAGCCCGGAATTGAGTGAGTAATCTTCCTCTCTTAGTAATTGCATTGCTAATGGAGTCTCTGCTTCCCAGGATGAACTGTATAACTTTTGCCAAGTTAAAGATTGCATATGTCCTGGGTGCACAGCTGATACCACAATGAGAGTCTACCACTATTCCATTTTTTGTGCGTGTATTGAATGAAGGGGTTTAGCCACATAGTCACCTTAATTGAAATTTTCTGTTGCATTACAAGAGGCATCAATTAATGATAATTATTCCAAAGCTAGTGTACATGATAAATATCAATAGTACCACCAAATACTTGCCAACATTGGGACCCAGAGCATAATTTTAATGCAGGCAAAGTTGTCTAGGACATGTTGTTAGCTTTTTTTTAGAAGTTATGTACACTTCTTGCATTCTCACAGTGCCTCTGTTATATTTGATGCAGGCTTCTAGCTGTCAAAGATCTGTGGTGTTCCTCACCCTAGCACATCCCGTGACTAAATGCCCCAACCAAAATTACTTTCCCTTTTACTATGTTACAATGTCTGCATTTGTTTATTAAAATTTCCATGCCATCATATGACTTTTGGGAGGAATTAGAATGATTCATAGGCTATAGCTACAAGAGATTAAAATATATATATATATATTAAAATGGAACATGAGTAATCAGAATAAATCTATAATAATTGATTGGCTAATGATGACCTATTAAGAAGAAGAATTCCCTGACATTTCTGAAAATTCCTAGGTGCCACCACTAGAATTCTCTCCACATGACTGGTCAAATTTTGTGAAAGTGGTGGCTTCATTATTTATAAAGTTAGTCAATTTTTGAGGCATTGTGGTTTAGAATAAAGAGAAACAGTGCCCTAATATCAATCTTATTGCCTATTGAGTTCCTTGGAAAAGCTCTGCTCCCTGACGGTCGTCTGACTTTCTCATTTAATGAAGTCTGATAAGATAGTTTTGAAGGTCCTATCCTGTTCTCACCAAATAAAGTCAATATTTGCAATGATAGAATTTCATATTTTTTAATATCAAAAAATAACTAAAGTGCAGTATATCAGAAGTTAAATGTCTATTTAAAGCTATATTTATCCCATGTTACACTGATTAAATCATTTTATCAAAGAGATATCTGGAATGTTAGAGAAACCCATTCAGATTTTATTTCCTCAAGCTTATCTGTAAATATAACACACTAAGTGCATTCTCTTTCCCAATAAATAAATAAACACATGAAAACAAAAATTAACAGACCCAAACCCACAAAACAACCAGACAAAGGAAGATGTCTCTGGAGGAAGAGAATTGAAGGGGAAGGAGAAAGAGGAGAACATATTAATGACGGCCTGACAGATTGGTAGACACGGCTCCTCACATTCTCTCAAAGATGTTTTAAGACTGTCAACATAACAGACTGGCAATTGATGCAGAAGTGCAAATTCCCCTAGCTGAGATAAGCAGAAGAACTATCCAGGTGGCTCCATCCCAAATTGCCAACCCACAGAAACATGAGCTAAATAAAAGGTTGTTGCTTTAAGCAACTAAGTTTTTGGAGTGGCTTGGTACATGGCTAAGGCAAACTGTGACACACAGCAGATTCCCCTCTTTCTTTCCGTCCACATTCCCAAGCAGAGCAGGAGAGAAGATATGGACACGGGAATGTTATTTACATTGAATCCAGCTAACTCAGGGAGCAATCAAACAGATCTGCCTTAACCAACAAGTTTAAAGTTTTTATGCTCACTTCAGGGTTTTGATCCATTGGTTTAGACCCAGATTGCATTTCTCCATCACCTCATCTATAGACCACTGCACAATTTTTTCCAAACTCCACCTCAATTCTGCCTCCATCTTATTTCTTCCTCCAAGTGATTCTCAACTCATTACTTTTCTCATTATATTATTAATCTCACGAGGACCACAGCCTAATCACTCACACATTCTTAAAAGGTGATGGGTTCAGGGCAGGTGGCCCCAAGATTCGCCACTCTGGTGTGCAGATTATTTTGAGTTGAAGACAATAAAGGCTCAGAAGACTCAGGAAGAACATTTGAGCTTCCCCCAAACTGCCTAAAAGAATTTAACACAGAAGGCCTGTTCCAGGAAGGAGCTCATACCATAAGATAGCTATACTATAAAATAGGTGTGATAGAAAGGCACCAACAAGACCATTTTTGGCCCAGCAAAACTTAACAAACATTTGCATTTCCATCTCCATGTAAATTGTCTTCCTCCCCTCTGAAATCACAAATCACTACCCTTAACATCCTCCTTTGCCTTTAGCTGAAGATAATATTTAAGGTGGCAGCTTTGGCCACATGGCCAGGTTGCTCAGTATTCCTGGGTTTCTCCCATGTATACATGTTATTAAACTTGTTTGATTTTTCTCCTGCTATTCTGTCTCATGTCAATTTAATTCATAGCCCAGCCAGAAGGACCTAGAGGGTAGAGGAATTGTCTTCCTCCCCTACAAGGGGTATTTGTATAGTTTCATATTAACTTGAATATCATGGCAGACTTCTTGTTTTACCTTGCCTCATTTTACTTCTCATGCTTCAAAAAAATAAAGGCATTCTTTAATCACCAGTTCTTTATGTTGTTAGGTTTTCTTCCCAATCATTCTCTGAATTTACTGGAAAATCACATTATTTTCAATGCATTAGTATGCAAAATATTAGTTGTTGCATAATATCATTAACAAAAAAGATTATTAAACATACAAAACCCAATAATCATACTCTTTTCAAAACATCAAACCAGTTGTTTTGACACCAATTTTTTTTTTAAAATTCACTTTACAGGGCTGGCCCAGTGGTATAGTAGTTAAATTTGTGTGCTCTTCTTCAGTGGCCTGGAGTTCGCCAGTTTAGATCCTGGGCGTGGACCTACACACTGCTCATCAAGCCATGCTGTGGCAGCATCCCACACACAAAATAGAGGAAGACTGGCACAATGTTAGCTCAGGACCAACCTTCCTTACCAAAAAAGTAGAATAGAATAAAATTAAAATCAAGGTGATAAATATGCATTTCTTTAAAAAAAAAGTCATCTTGTGTCAACTGTTAGAATACTAACCTTATCATAAGGTAAATTCCAAAAATGACTTGAATTTGTTTTTGTTCTTTCCAATTCACTTCCTATCCAGGACTGATCTAGTCCCATTAGTAAGAAATCTCTCTAATTATTCTGTTTTTAAAGCTATTTCAACATTTTCTAGAGCTTAATTTTCTCACTTGATTGTTCTTTTCCAGCATCTACATGTCCCTTTTTACAAGTTAATTTTTTCAGATAAATTGCTATTATTGGTCAAGTTCCACAATAATCTTCTTGGTGCTTTGATGGGTATTGTTTTGAATTTTATGGAACAACTCAGTGGGACCAAATCATATGATTATCTTCATAGATACTAGCAAAAGCATTTGCTAATATTCAATACCCATTTATGTTAAATCATAAAATAGAAATTCATGGATACCCCTTTAACGTTATAAAATTTGCATAACTCAATGCACTTGTTAACACGTTACTTAGTGGGGAAGTAACAGACTTTCCTGCTACAGTCAAGAAAAAGATAAAAATATCAATTCTCTGTCCTACTATTTAACATTCAATTGAAGATCTTGGCCAATGCAATTAAATACGAAGAAGCAATTATAGATTGCAGATTTTTAAATTATAAAGTTATAGATAAAAAAGACAATAGGCATATTCACGTATATCAACCATCATAGACTTTTGTGTAGACTTGCTTAACAAACTCTAAAAAACTTTCAGACACTTGGGGAAATGTGAGCACAAATGATATTTAGAAAGTATTTTAATATTTTAGGTTGATATAGAATTGAAAAATCTTTCCTTTAGAGATAGATTCTGAAATATATTCAGATAAAATGATGACATATCTCAAATTTCCTGCAGAGTAATCTCAGCTAGGAGAAGAGAATGGGAGTATAGATGAAACATGGTGGGCCATGGTGTAATTGTCAGAGTTGGGTAATGGTACATTGAAGTTCTTTACACTATTCTCCCTAATTTTCTGTATGTTTGAAGCTCATTATAAAAACGTGTGCACAGTTACCCATTTTTTTACTCACCTTCCTTTGCTTATAAAGATGTTTCCCTTCTTGGAAAACAGAGCACAGTCACCACTCTATCCTCTGCCTTATGCACCTTCAGTGGTTATCTTGGAGTTTTGTTTCCTTGAAATTTCTGTCAAACTTTCTTGAAGTTTCTGTCAAACTTTCTTGAAATTTCGCTCATAAACATGACAGGAAAGGAGGGAGGTTAGAAGAGGGTACTCTGACAGAATCTACAAGGTCAGAGATCAGAGGGGCTGGAAGAGAGCAATAAATTAGCATCTGCACAAATTTCTGGTTGGAATAGATCCCATGACTCAAGATTCAAAAATTGATGGGTCTTTCTTCCTTTATCACAGTTGGTCTGTGCTCATAAGTTGAAGTCTGAGGGTGCCATGATGTCAAATCTGGAAGTAGAGACCATTAAAACATTTACTTTGTATAAACCACACATTAGTAATTCTGTCTTTTAGAGACCTGATTAAAATGGGCCAAACTCCAATTTCATGGCACAAGAGACTATAAAGTTCTGCTCACACTTTTTATTAGTTTACACAATTTTCTTGATTTTATACCCTCAATTTCTGTATTTCTGCATGTACACAGGATTCTCTGGTTTAACTAAGATCATTCTATTTGGAAAGTTCGTTCCTTTGTTTGCTTCCACAGAAATTTGCTCTCAGTAAATTTATTCACCTAGTAAATTTTCAAGGTTTCAAAATCATGAAAATCAAATTATGGAGCAAAATAATCTTCTATTACTGACTTCACATTCCTTCCTATCTTACCCCTCACATCTTTGTCCTATGGCCACAGAGCTGGTGACAAAGCCAGAATTAGAAGGCATATCTCAGAAATAGTGGTCCAAAATGCTTTCTACTGTGTTGCCTCTAAGACCAAAAAGAAAATCTTTCTCTGCTTGTGAATACACCAGAGTGTTTTATTTTATTTTATTTTTTTTTAGGGTAGAATATTTTCTCACTCAGGTACAAAGAGATAAGCTTTCCTTGAAGGATGAATTGAATAGCTATTGAGAAACATGGCCAAGTCCAGTTTTGATCCCAGAGATTACAGCTCCTATTCTTTTCAGATTAGAGAGATAATTAGGTTGGTAAAGCCCACCGATAGTGAAATTTGACAGATAGTAGAAAGAAAGATTTGAAAGATATAATTGAAACTGTAGGTTTTCTAGAGATGAAGCACAAAGATTTTTTTTTTTTTGATGACAGAGCAGAACAATTTCTTGATTCAAGGCTATTATCTATATGTGAGGATTTATTCAAGATAATAAATGACAGGAAATTTATGCTAAGAGCAACAGGCATTTTAACCATAATGTCGATCACTACACATGAATATATAAACAATAAGTCGAAAAGTCATGTTATTTTAAAGCATATGTAACAATAGAAAGAAACGAAACACCTATTGTCATATTTTTAAAAAGGGGAAGGTAGGTAGTTTTCAGACACCAAGTGTGGATAGTGTACTTAAGTCAGGTGTTCATAAATTGTGATGCACGTCAAAAGCACTGGGAAGGTTTTTAAAGCACATATGCCTGCCCCCCACTCTAGTTCTACAGCCTCAAAGTGTCTCTGCAGTGAAGTCCTAGAAGGCCCACTTGAAAATGTTCCCCAGGTGTCAGGATTCGGTCCCTAAATGCAATGTCCATGATAAGCTGTGTTGATCCACTGAGCAGAGGAGAGATTTCAGACACCATTCACTCATTGTTGGTCACTTGATGAATGCTGGTGTCTTTACAGCCACCTCTGCAGAGGGTGAGTGATATAGGACTCATGTCTATTCACAAAGCCAGAAGACTTTTCTATTGAATGAATTTTTCCTTATCTTCATATTCTGCATTTCAGATAATCTAGTTACTCCTTTGTGTTCATTCAGAGTAATCTGATTGCTCCAAAGAAGTTTAAATAGAATTCATCGATTAGAGACGCTCAGACAAATACTGATATAGTGAGGAAATAAAATAAATTGACCAAAAAATCTAACATTAAATAAATATTATCTAGGGAAATAAAAGAAAGCTTATAAAAACTGACTGAAAAACAACTAATGACAATTTCATATTATTTCCTTTACCATCATCAACTATCAAAATGCTGATTAGTATATTTGAAGTAGTAGAATGAGTAAGTAAATTACAGTGCAATTAAGTTTTGTGTTCATTTGGATCTTCCTAGTCCAAATGGGAAATGTATGAAGAATGAGTTTTAAAAATTCTTTTATAAGGTAAAACTACAAAAGAAAGAATGGTACCCATCCCCATTTCCATTACTCAGCTTCAAGAATGATCAAGATTCTGCCGTTCCTGGGTTACCTATAGTCCTCTCCATACCCCACCCTTTCTCTGGATTATTAGTATAATTTTATGTTATGTTTTAGGTAAAATTTAGATACATTGCACAAGTTTGGGGGTTCCAAAAACCACCCTCAGGCTCAATAATTTGCTAGAAGGAGTGCCAGCATTCACAGAGTGATTATACTCACAGTTACAATTTATTACAGGGAACCGATACATTAAAATCAGCCAAGGGAAGAGTGGGAGGAGTCCAGATGCAAAACTTCCGTTGATCTCAACGTGGGACGATAGAGAGTATTGCCAATTTGGAAAGATAGCCTGAACTTCAGTGTCTAGAGATTTTATTTTGGCTCCATCAGGTAGGCATGATTGATTGATTAATTGCCCACAGGACTGAACTCCAGCCTCCACTCCCTTCCCTGGAGGTCTGGCTAATAGCAAGTGTCCTGAGGAACTCAGCATGAGTCACCTTTAGCATAACCGGCAGGTGTGGTCCAAGGGGCCCACCATGAATAAGAAAACATTTCTATTACGTGGAAAATTCTAAGGGTTTAGAAGCGACCTCCCAGGAGCAATGGACAAAGGTCAGACCTCTCTGGGCAAGACCAAATTCTTGACTACACAGGCTCTAATGTGCAAATCTTATCTATTCAATTTGGAAAAATAGTTAGACACCTGCGTAAGCCACACACATACCAAAATAAATAAAATTCACGTTTCTCCTGGAAATGTCTTTGATTTCCATCTCCATCTTGGCTGTCAGAGTTTTGGAGGTTTTTTTTTCACATTAGATTAGCTTTGTAGAATTACACATAAATGCCATCAGAGAAATATATTTCTAGCAATGGAGGGCCTACGAAGTTGGGCAATTTCCTTTTGTAGAAAAAAGTAAAAACTGGACAACATTGTCAAAAACAACCATTTCAGGGCCTGAAACACAATGACAGTCGACAAACTGAGAAGAGTGTATTCATTTAAAACTGGTAGAGTATTAGATAAGAATGGTTGCGAGTTTCTGGCCTTCTTCCTTTCTATTCTGCTCTAACTCAGCATGCAAAGCCCCAGCTTTCTCAGAGTCATGTGGTGTCAGAGTGGGTTTGAGGCTGTCTGTGAAAACCAGCGGCTTTGCAATACTAGGTGGTTGTTTTGGTTCTAAGTGAGGGGTAAAATTTCAGCTTTACTGGATAAAAGTGGTAGATTCCAAACAGGCACAGGGAAATTAAACAAATAAGAAAAGCAGACTTACAGGCACAAAGTTTTAGTCTCAGTTTAGGCAAATGGAAGACCAAGGAAAAATTTCACAGAGAGGTGCTGGAAGTGAGAGAGACATAGAAGCTCTGACACCAGAAACCCTCCGCTAAGCCCTGGCTGACTGCTAACCTGCACCTGCAAAGAGGAGATCTGAAAGTGCCAGGAAAAAAGGGAAAGCCAACGGAGACTGTGGACCTTGCAGCATCTTTGATGCTGCATTACACAACGCATTGTGCAACCCACACACAGCTCAAGTGGCAGAGGGTGGAAATCTTTCAGGCTCTGCAGGTATGATCCTAGTCTCTTTCCCTATGTCCAAGTCATTGGCTGACCAGTAAACTAAACTCCACAGAGCAGACCCCTCAGGGGATATATATAAAGTGAGAGGATATACACACACACGCACGAACACACACAAGCACGCACACACACACACACACACATATGAATGATTGTATACTGTAAAGGAGATAGTCCTACAGTCAAGTCAAGGCAAGCTAACAAAAATAAAATCCCTTGGAAGAATAGCACAAAATTCAGAGACACTGTTATATCTCATTTACAATGTGCAGTTTTCAAGCAGTTGCACACAGGACTCCAAGGTCAGTGAGACACGGACAGATGGATGGATGGATGGATGAAATATAAGGTTCTATTCTTTCTAAGAAGTAAATCTACCATTTCTCTGCTTGAGGCAACATTCCCTGTGGGAAAACCTTGGTATAATTCCTTTTGCTGACCTTTATAATCTCCTGTACTGTATTTAACATCTCTGTGCCCTTTTCCTCATCTCTTCAAAAAATAAAACGGTAATGGCACTAAACTATCTTGTAATTTATTTGATAAGAATACTGAATCAAGCTATACAAAACACTTTATTAGCATAATGAAGCATATTAATGTTAAGTACTGTGATTAATACTTCTGATTGTGATGAGAGGGTAAATGAAAGAGCCAGGAGAAATTTACATCTCTCTAGAAAAATCCTATAGGTAAAACTCCCTAATGACTCATCTTAGTTCAGCAGAGAAAAACAGACTGCCGTTCATAACCATTATATAACAGTACCCTTAGTGTACAAAATTCCAAGTGCTAAAATATTTTAATTTTCTACTTTCTCTGTTTCAGGATTCCAGATTCAAGTGTAGGTAAGATAATTTTTAGACGAGGGATAATTTCAACAATACCACATCATTCAATCAAAATCACCTTCCTGGATTTTATAACTCCCACCATCCCTCCCCAACTCTTGCCATTCATGTACACCAAGGCACGTATGCAACAGGTACACACACACAGTGTTTCATTTTACTACAATGAACTTATGAAGGTGTTATTATTAACACAATACTTTTAGTGCCATTCATTGTTTCTTATAGTGGAACCACCTTAGTTGAATAGTCCATTGTAAATATCTTTTTATTTTATTTCATTTATTTGGTGAGGAACATTGGCCCTGAACTAACATCTGTTGCCAATCTTGAGGAAGATTGTCACTGAGCTAACATCTGTGCCAATCTTCCTCTATTCTCTATCTGGGACACCTGCCACAGCATTGCTTGATGAGGCATGTGCAGGTCTGTTCCCGGGACTTGAACCTGCAAACCCTGGGCTGCCAAAGCAGCACACATGAACTTAACCACTACGCCAGCTGGCCGGCTCCCTAAATGTTTTTTTCAGAAAATGAATTTTAAGGAAGAATTACAGATGCTATTAAAAATGATAAGAGTTTCCAATTCAAGCTTAAACAGTTGGAATATGTGTTTCTTTCTTTTCCATAATGAGAATTCAATATAATGACAGAAAGTTATAATTTTATAAGTTATAAACATGACAAAAAGTGAATGAAAGAGATATTATTAGATGAGATTTCTATCAGACTTCTGGACAAAGAAAAGCTGATGTTAGAGTGTTGACTGATGAAGCAGAAGGAAATAAATCTTATGCAGAATATGCAGAAGGTGATCCATATAAAAAGGGACAATTTGTAGCAGAGGCTGATAATTTCCCCCACTATATAACCTGCCTTTCTTCCTTTCTGGTAAATAAAGCATGCTGATATCCAGTCTCTCATTCTTGGCAAGGAATATGGCTCAGCTAGAGATTATATAACTAGCTTCCTTTGTAGCTAAATACCACCATGTGGCTAACTTTATACCAGTGAGAGGTGAGCAGAATTTGATGTGCAAAACTTCTGGATCAAAATTTTGAAAAGAAAGATGATTGTGTTCTTTTTCCTCTTTCCCTTTTAGATTGGCAGGAAAATAGCAGCAACCAAAGGAGTTGTGTAGGTCATAGAGAACGAATTCATATGCCAAGTATAACAAAGTCAATCTGCTAGCTCGTGTCTGTGGATAACGTCATAGAGCGGAGTCGGCTGTCTGTCATGAATGACCCACAACCTCTGGTCTATGTTAGAAAGAAATTAACTTCTGTTTATTTAAAGGAGTGTATTCTGGAGTGTCTTTGTTGAAGCAGGTTAGCTTTTACCCTAACCTATAGACCAGTTTACCTGACAAAATCCCAGAGAGGCTCCTGACCACAAGAAGATGACGACAACTAAGAATGATAATGAGAAATTGGGCTGAAAGTAGAGAATTACTTTGAAACTTTTCAATAGCAAAATTGTTCCCCTCACTCCACCCTCGTGACATCCCCTCCCCAACAGCCTCATCTGCGGTCTACGTCCTGGAAGGAAAAATGAAGCACGACTCTCTTTGGAAATGGAACCAATCCTTAGAGAAGAAATAAGACAGTTACGTTTAGGTCTATCCAGGACAGGAATTAGGGTGAGTTGAGTGAGAGTGTGTGTGGCCAAGGGAGGCAAGTAGAGGTTTGATCCTGTCTTTTTAGAAATATTGACATTTTTCCACCATGGATTTTTTTGCGTTAATTTTGATTTTTTTAAATTATTGCATTAAAATTATCTTAATTATTGAGTTTTTGTCACCACCCTCAATTCTGTGCCAGAAGCAAGTGCCTCACTCACCCCCCTGCAGTTCCAGCCAGGGTTTTCTCAACCCGCTGTGCCTTGTTCCTCACTGAGATCTCTTCCAGTGGTAAAAGTGGCTTCCTGGCGGCTCACCCTCAGCAAATGCTGAGAGTTGACAAGCTCAATACAAACGCACAAAGGTACTAATTTCCTTAATCTTTTGTTTTTAATTGTTTTCATTTTTATCAGAATGGTACAAATATCTTCAAAACCAAATACTACTAAAAGCTTTGTGTCCAAATAATATGGATATCAATATTTCTTATTCTTCAATTTTAGTTGCAATGTATTTATTTTTTTATTCAGTAATTACAGAAAATTCAGCTACCCTGGACTCTAAACCACCCTGTACTCTCTACTCTACTTCCCAATACTCCCAAAAGTTATTGTATATTTTTGTTTAGTGTTTATTTTATTTTTACTTCATGAACATCTTTTAATATTGAACTGAATAATATCACAAAATTTTGTCTCTTTACCTTTTTTAACTAGTTTATTGTTTTCCTTTGTTTATCATTTATAGTTTTCTCCGTCCCTCATAAATGGTAGATGGAAGGAATATTTTTTGAGTCCTTGAATCTGAAAAATATCTTAATTCTACAGGCATATTTGAAGATGTTCTGTCAGACTATAGATTTCTTTTTTTTTTCTTTGAGGAAGATCAGCCCTGAGCTAACATCTGCTGTCAATCCTCCTCTTTTTGCTGAGGAAGAGTGGCCCTGAGCTAACAACCATGCCCATCTTCCTCTACTTTATATGTGGGAAGCCTACCACAGCATGGCTTGCCAAGCGGTGCCATGTCTGCACCCAGATCCAAACAAGCAAACCTCAGGTCACTGAAGCAGAAAGTGCGAACTTAACTGCTGCGCCACCTGGTGGGCCTGAAAGGTTGAGTCCTTTGAGCTGGATCAGACTATAGATTTCTAGACTGAAAATTCTTTTCTTCCAGAAATTTGAAGTCATTATCTCCCAATTTTTCACCTGGAGTATCTGTTGACAGTATAAATACCATTCTTAGTATCATTTCTTTTCATATGACCCAAACTGTTTTTTGTTGGGAGCTTTGAGATTTCCTTTATTGCAAGTGTTATAAAATTTCATGATGATGTGTCTTTGATGCATATTGTTTTTCATTATTACTCTGTATATTTCATGGACACTTTCAATTCTGAAAAATGTTCTTGTATGATTTCTTATTTTTTGGATATTTTCCTTCTCACTATTTTCTTAATTTTCTTTTCTGTATTGAACTTCTTTTTATTGATCCTTAGTTTTGATTCTTTTTATTTTTACATTCAGTATCTTTCCTTTGGGCGTGAATTTTGGGGAGACTTCTTGGAATTTGTCTTCAAACTCTTCTATTGAATATTTAACTTTTAATATTTTAAGAATTCAAATTCAAATTTCAAAATTGCATCCTTGCCCTCTTATAATTCTCATTTTGTAGTATGTCTTTCTTTTTTAAGGAAGTAGTATTTGTAATAGTATCTTTGAAATGTTCTTAGCTCTATAGGGCATGTAGAAATACAAGGAATGCTTCTTGACTCATAGATGTCTCAGTTATTGTACCTTAGTTACATAGTAATTAGAGCTTTTCCTTGGTGAAAACATTTTTCCTTCTGGAATATATTGTTTTCCCCCAGAGAGAAACTTGTACTCTTTTTGGTAGGATGGGTGTGGTTCGAATAGTGATGTTTGCCTAGTGGCCCGTGTTACAGAAGAAGAAGAGAAGGGCCTTGTGTGTCTCACAGTTAATGTGTGTATATATTTCCCTTATCTGTTATATTTCACCCAGTATTTCATCTTTATGCTTCTCTGTACTTGATGTCTCCAAGCAGAGAGTTCTTCAGGTTTGTTTTGCAAGGGAATAAATTTCCTGTAGGAATTGAAAAGATAAATATTTAAAGACAGTTTACTGGATAAAAAGAGATTTCTTGTTTCTTATTCTTAAGTGTGAATAGAGAATAAAGGATCAGTAGATGGTGAACAGAAGTCCACAGGTTGTTCCATTATCCCTGCTGCTTACTTTCAACACATCTATGCTCGTCGATGTAAAGTGAGATTCATGTAGACAGCAAGTAGTTGCGTCTTGCTTATTAAATCTAACAATCCGTGCCTTTCATTCAGTCGTTTAAAGCACTCATATTTAAAGTGATTATCAAATAATATCTTTTATTTTCCTTTGTATTAGTCCAAACAGTTCTTTTTCTTTCTAGTTTTTCTCTTTTCCTCCTTCTTTTTAACTGAATTTTTTTATTATTACATTTTTTCTCAAATATTGGTTTATTGGTAATACTTTTCTGCAACTTTTAGAGGTTGATCTTGGGTTCACAACATATATCTATAACTTATTGTAACCTGATTTCAAGAAAAATTTTACCATTGTACGTATAGTGTAAGAGTCTTCGAACAGAATACTTACATTTTTTTCCTTCCGTTCTTTTGCATATGTTGTCAAACATTTTATGTCTACATATGTTATAATCCCCATAATAAATTACTATTTTCATCTAAACATTCAATTACATTGTAAAGGGCTTAAAACTATAAAAAAAATTTGAGTTTTGGTATTTCACCGTTTTTACTGTATCCTGTAGTTATTTCTTCCTGAAGATTAAAATTTTCATTTGGTAGCGTATTTCTTTTGCCTACAGACCTTTTTTTTAACATTTCTTTTAGTACAAGTCTTATGGTAACAACTTCTTACAATTTTTGTTTGCCGGAAATAAATTTGTGTTATACCTTCATTTTGAAAGATTGCTTTCCTGAATAAACACTTCTGGGTTGAAAGCCCCCCCCCCCGCCATTGTTTTAAAGATGTTGCTTCTTTGTTGTTGTTCTGCATAGTTTCTGGTGATACGTCTGCTATCATGGTTATGTTTCTTACTTTTTTCTCTGGTTTACATCAAGATTTTTCTCCTCTATTTTCATCAGATTAATGATGATCTTCCTTGGTGTGATTTTTTTGTTGTTGTATATATCCTGCTCAGAGTTCTCTAAGTTTCTTGGAACTTTGGTTTGCTATGTTTCGATAATTTTCGGAATTCTTGGCTGTAATCTCTTTATTTCTTCTGTCTATTCTCCGGAACTGCAGTTGCATCTATAGACTATTTGATGCTGTTTCCACAGCTTTTGTTGTTCTGTTCTGTTTGGTTTTTACCTCACTTATTTTCCCATTTGTGCTTCATTTTAGGTAATTTTCAAAACAACTGGAAATGTAAAACATATCAGAGATAAAGAATTACCTAGTGTTTCCATTTGACTTTTTATAGTTTCCCATATGTTAATTTATGTTGTTCACCTTTCCAGTAGATCTCTTAACATATTAATCATACAGAATACAGCTCTTATGAGACTTATGAAAGAATATTTGAAGAATTATTGAAAATGTGATTTAAATATATTAGTGAATATATAAATGAATTAAGAAATGAATGAATAAACTATATAATACTGATATTCTGAATAAAAGAAAGATAAGTAAAAATCAATAAAATGGTTTTGATTTTGCACTGATAATAATGCCAAAAATATATAAAACAGCAAAAACTAAGCACAGAAAAAGATGTTAAAGTTAGAAAATATAAATTCCTGATATGCACACGCAAGTGGGTGCGAGTGTGACTGTATGTGTGGGTGTGGGTGTGACTGTGGGTGTGGGTATAGATGTGGAGGTGTGCGTCTCAGGTCATTTTTCGTCAAGGATATGAATTTTCTACCCATTCAAGACCTAAAGTAAATAATTTTCCTGTAGTAAGCAAAATATGATAAGTGAGGAAAGTACATACTTCTGGAACAAAACTACACACTTTTGAACCAAAACTGGGTTAGAATACTAGCTGTGCCTCTTATTAACTTTCTAAATGTGATAAAGTTATTTAAACCCTCTGATGTATAGCTTTCTCATTTGTAAAATGAAGGCAAAGTGGCTTTAGAATTGTGTTTTAAGTCAGGGAGATAACAGAGGCAAAGAACCTGACACATCGAAGCTGGTCACTATATTGTAGCTGGATTTTTTTGAGGAGAGGAGGCAAGGCTGTTACAATTCGTAGGCGTATTGAAAATAACGAAATTTAGACTCATGCTTTGATTTATTTTAGCCACTAATTCCTTTCGTAATCTTGAGATTCATATTTAGCTTTAATGAGTCTATTTTTGTAAAATAAAAAATATATGCATTATAGTATTACTGTGAATGTTAGAAAAATATACATAAAATCCCTAAAGTGCCTATCGGTAAGCACACAAAAAATGATGGTTATTGTTTTTATTAGTAAGTACAGTTACTATTGTTATGATACGCTTCTTATGAAAATCATACGTTCGTATTCAAGAAAACTCTCTTAAAGCATTAAACCAAAATTTACATTTTTTCATTCATAAGACTTCTATCCATTTTTTTTAAAATATCCTGTTTCTAATACGCTTCCTTTTGCTCTTTGCACTAAAATTTCAACAATTTATGTTCCAGGTGGTTCATTTTACTCCTAGCTATTGTTCTCTAATGTCATCATTAATCTCAGGGCCCAAGCTTTCAGAATATTCCTACCTTCATCTATCAGAGCATCAAATATAGATTTGTTCTAGATCATCACAGTTCATCTCAATTAGCTTTTATTTTAGAAATGTGTCATTCATATTAGAGTTTCTTGGATGTATATGGATATGAATCAATGATATGACTATACTTTCTATTTTTCTTATTGCTTTGCGTTTACCTCTTAAGGAGACAAAAATTCACATACATCACTTACCCCTGGGACTTTGCTAGTGTCAGCTGTGTGAGAATATCGGTATTCTCAACTCTGAAGTCTTATTACACATGCTCTGAATTTCACAAATATGTGGTTGTGATAGTCTTCGAGGTTTCACGCACTGCTCTTATTTAAAAATTCCTTATTTGGGAAGATTTCCTTCTCATTTGAAAAATATTGTTACTATTTGCCAGTTTTAAAGAGAGTAACCCTAAGAGCACCATTTTGAATTTTAGGGTGAGAGCTGTAACTGTCACATTTTGAAAAGTCTCAATAAATAATGAACTAAACAATGAAAATCATGTGACAACTGGTCTTTGGAACAAGGTAAAGACAGAGGAAAGAGTAGTTTTCAGAGAGGAGCTACAAGTGATTCCCAACCTGAAGTGAGTTCACTCACAGCAAGCCAATCTCTGACACCAGGTGCGGTGGAAGAAAGTAGGAATTTTGTTTTCGCACAGTGCTGAGCAAAGAGAGAGGGCAGCTAACACTGAAATCCCAAACTCCCCAAAAAGCTAAAAGGTAGGGTTTTTATTTGGGGTTTTAGGTTGGGGGGGGAGCATATGGCCTTGATGGTCAGAGCTTTCCCACCAGCCTGTTTCTCTTTGCAAGGATGAGATGACGAATCCAAGTGCTTGTCCTTGGCTGTGTCTGTCTCCATGGAGGATAGTGGATTCTGGAGCCAGGAAGACAGAGAGTAAGCAGGGAAAGAGTTCTTGGGTTTTAACCCCATATATGCTGGGTTTAATGTAGGGAAACTGATATCAGGGTCAGTATCACAAGTAGTTTCATGGAGCAGGAGCTACCATATTTAGTTTTGAAAAATATCAGGCATTTTTCCAGATAGAAAAGGGGAAGTTTAATAAAAAGTAAAGGGAATAGTGTGGGTAAAAGAAAGCAGTTTTAAAGTGTGTGATGCACTTATCAAATAGTGAAATTTTAGTGGGTTAGGGTATTATGTGCCCAATTAACGTATCTGAAAAATCGAGCTACTCAATGTTCATTGAGTAAATAAATGGATTAAGGAAAAAAAAGAAGGTGGTAGGAAAAAAAGAAGAAAGAAAGGAGGGCAGGGATGCAGGTTGGGCTGTGCAAGGTGTGGAAGTGAAAAAAGCTGGAGTCTCTCATGTTAAGGCACTAAAATGGAGCCAGGTGGAAATGGAGAGGAGAGGAACGAATTCTTCCTTCAAAACAAACTCTTGAACTCATTAGATGCCTAAAATGCATCTGGAAGTCTTCGCAAGGAAGATAAGATTATAGGACAGAAACCTCATTCCTATCAGGACCATCTTCTACATTCCTAAATTTTAATGGCTTGTTTCAAATGACCCTCACCCCATGACTGCCTTGTGTCTGCAGTTTGTTAAAAGACATTCCTTCCCCTTTTTTTTATTTTGTCTTTGTTAGCAAGGGCTAGAAAACCTTCTGTCCCCCTTCAAAAGCCAGAACACAATTCAAGAGCTGCTTGTATTCCTGGACTGCAGGCCTAACAAACCCTGAATAAACTTCTTTTTGTTGAAGTCTATCAGAGTCTCCCCCATAATTGGTCGACAAAGGGAAGAAATATATTTTTTCATCTTGAGAAGAGGGAAGGAGGTGCTCACAGATACCGCAATGAGTAAACCTACAAGTGATAGGAAGGAGGTGGAGAGACAAATGGCATTATTTTTTTCTATGTTGTATTTGATGGTTAAAAAATAAATTTATAGGAAGTCTATTTCAAGGTTACAGTAAGAATGTCATCAAAACTGTGATACATTTGAAGACTTGGAAAGTAGCCTTAAGAGCCTTATTAACTCAAATCAGAGAACTCTCCTCCCAAAATTCTAGGATTACCAAGTAATTGCTTGGTAGAAGTGGAGTTTAGCATCCGGTTTCAAATTAATGGAACCAAATGGAAATATGAGCTGAGATCAGAAGCCTCCTGATTCCCTCAGCTCCCTCAGAGGAACTTTGTGTGTCTGCTCTCTGGACTTCCTGATTTTCCTCTTTCTAGTAAGTCCAAGATATCAGTTATTACATCACTTTCTAAACTGGGCCTCTCACAGTATGATGAGGATAAAATTGAGCAGAGTGTCACATAGTAAATACATTTGATAAAATTTTGGAACAAAATTTCTTCAACATTTATATTCTTCACTGAGGACCAGAAATCATTACTAATTTGTAAACTCACATAGCGATGAGTAGCAGAACCTGGACCATAATCTACGACCCTCAACACAGATTCTGTCTCCTTCAATGAAAGGGATGCAATTCACTTTCTAGTAAGGTGATGTTTCCTAGGATGCAGTTCATGACAGGAAGATGGGAGAGACTCTTTCAGCCAGAAAGCTGTCATAAAGTATATGAAGAAGTTGAGTTCAGTTGGGGGAAGGGGGTATTGTGTAGAGATAAAGTGAGCAACTGAGACAGGATCCCAGTAGTCGAAAAAATATACATCTTATGTACTGGTAAAGAAGTCTTTGGACTAATCCTTAGGTTCCCACATACAAGCATAAGAACTCATAGAGAAACAAGGTTGATGAAACCTGTCCCAACTTCTGGAACATAGAGATTCCAGACAGGTAGGGAATTTACCTCAAGTGAAATGGATCCAAAATACATAAAGCTTAACTTGGGACAGTAGTTCACAATGAGCACGAAGAAATAAATCTCAGTGCAATAAGAGTAGTGAACTTGGATCTGGCCCCTAGGAAACATTCTAAGTTCAGGAAGTGCCAGGCTTCTCTCTGTGAACATTAAAAACAGGTATAATTACTAAGGGAATAAACATCCTACATGCTTGGAGTACCAGTAGCAGAGGCAGGAAAGAAGGTAAGAGAAAAGAGTAGGGTGGAGCTGCCCTGAGGGCAGGAGAAATAATATTGTAAGTCACTAGCATGTTCTGGGAAGGATCTGGAAGGGGTAGATATTCCCAGTCTGTCATCTAAGTCACTAATCAGAGGCAGATGCAGCTGGGCTACAAGTGGAAATACCAGTCCATGGACATCACGTTAATGGACTCTTTGCTG
The DNA here is from genome assembly GCF_021613505.1 of Equus quagga. Lineage (NCBI taxonomy): Eukaryota > Metazoa > Chordata > Mammalia > Perissodactyla > Equidae > Equus > Equus quagga. Next base: position 8,383,730 of record NC_060281.1, read on the forward strand.
TCATATTTAGAGATTGGGGGACTGACACAGAAAGAACATCTATACCAAACTTATTAAGTTACGGGTCTTTTCAAGATGTGTTTCAATTTAACCATACAGACGTGAAATTTTTAAAAGTCAATATCTCAAATGTTAAGAGATTTTCCACCTTTTCTTCTTCTTTTTTGGTTTTACTAATAATAAGCCATTTAAATGAATTAATAATTCACTTGACAATAAATAAACTTTTATAAAAAGAAAATTTTGAGGATGTACACGAAGGGGAGCAGAATATACCACCCCAAAATACGTCTCTTTGACATAAAGCATATCTTGAGCTGGTTATTTTTAAGAAAGAGCAGATATAGGAGAAGCTCTCAAAACTGAGTAAAAGTTACCCTTTTGTAAGAGACACCTACATTTATAAGGAAACTCTTCATTTGTAAGGACATCTCCCTCTCTGTAGGAGGAATGAAATCTCTAGAAACACTTGTCAATGGAGAAGGCAATGACTTAAGTGTGCATGACAATCTTACCCTTGTTGACTATGCTTTTCCTGGTCACCTCCCAGTACTGGCTTCCTTCTATATCCCCCAGCATCTTTCTTTTTGTCTTTAGCTGAGAATGATATTTAACGTGATTACTTGGGTCATATTATGGAGCTACTCAGTTTTCCTGGGTCTCGCCCCTGTACACAGAAGGTTTACATGTGATTAAACTTCTGTTTCTCTTTCTCCTGTTAATCTGCCTTTCATCACAGGGGGGTCTCAGCCAGGAACCTAGAAGTGTAAGAGGAAAAATTATTTTTCCTCCCCTACATACAGATAGGACACAAATTCTTTTGTGAATCATGGCAGCAAATATTTAGAATTCCTTTTTATTAATTTCATTTATTAACTTAACTTAAATCTTGTTTAGTTGTAAACCTTTTTGCCAGTTATAAAAACTGCGAATAATTACAAACTTTGCGTTCAGACAGGGAAAATAAGCTCAAATCTCACCACATCACTATTTCTGTTACTGCGCAAAGGGCATGACCTGCTTGCCACAAGAAAAAAAACGATCTGTCAAGAGGCAAGACAGTAGTAGAGATAAGACTTTTATTAAGTGATGAGCTAGCTAATCAGAAGATGGGGAACTAACATCCCAAAGAGCCATCTTAAGGGGGATACAGAATCTTGAAGCAGTTATACAGGGTCAGTGGGCTATAAAGGAGGGAGTCAGGAATGCTGACCATCTGATGCTGTAGACTGGGGGATGCCACACCACACCTTTCAGTTATCATTGGTGATGGATGCCAGTATAGAATTTCTGTCCAGGGGTCAACATATTCCTAAGGAACTCAAAAGAACAAAATTATCACCTCATTGCAACTGGGAGATATATAGCTAAGGAGGGGTCATAAATCACAATGCATGCAGTTTTCTTTATGTTTCAGTTATTTTTTTTTTCTGCTTTATTTCCCAAACCCCCCAGTACATAGTTGTATATCTTAGTTGCAGGTCCTTCTAGTTGTGGGATGTGGGACGCCGCCTCAGTGTGGCCTGACGAGCAGTGCCATGTCCACGCCCAGGATCCCAACCCTGGGCCGCCGCAGCGGAGCGCACAAACTTAACCACTCAGCCATGGAGCAGGCCCCTGTTTCAGCTATTTTTTATCTAGCATACGTGCAAGCCAGAGTATATGTCCCTCTGGGTTAGTTACTTAGAAGTCATCCGCAGTTGCTGTATGGGCTTCCTTCCCCCAGTGTGGCTTCCCTTATGCCAAACTTGTGTTGAGCTGGTATCTTATCTACAACTGCTTGTTAAGTGAAGAAATAAGAACAATGTGCATAAATTACTGTAATTTTATTTCTTTCTCCACGGTCATATTTTCACTGCCAAAAAGAATAGATCGTCCATAGACTAGAATAGCCCTGAGAAATATACATGTAATTGTCCTAATTCTACTTCCAGGGGATGAATTCTAAACCTCCTAAAATATGTAGTTTTGGTAATTATCTTGTGCTTTGCTTCCTATAAATTTTTGAAGTTGAACCTCTTAAATTTGAAAATATTTTTGTAAAAAATTTACAAATAGGTTAACAAAATGAGAAATGAATGAGCATTTTAACCATTTTGATTCATTTGAGCCATCTGTTTGTCCTTTTTGCGGGAGTCTAAATTTTTATTTTTATAAATATTTTTCTGTATTAAGTAATTACTTATCCCAAATGCTTTTTAATTGACTCATATAAGATACAATTATATATGGTAGCAAGTCAAAATTGTGTGTTCTGACACATTCTGATTAAAAGCAGAACTGGATATTTTATAATGAGAAAGAACTAAGCAGAACTTTGATTTACTAAAAATCCTTATTGAAGCCGCTATGTTATGGTTCCATCCAAAGTAATCACTCAACCTTTCTGAAATATCCAGTTCTCCATGCGAACAAAGAGAAGAAAATGGACATGTGCTCCTATTGACAAGGCTCTTCTTACCAGCAGTCACTTAAAATTGTGTTTAACAGTTTAAAATAGTATTTCTGACACCAGAACTTGAACTATGCACCTTCACACTTCCAACTATTATTCAAAATTCTTTGAATTTTTCTAGAACATATATTCAAGACCCTTTAATTCACATTCACCATGCATTTTTCATGAATAAAATATACATGTACATACACATATGGATATATATACTCATTCTCAAAATGAATTATATTTTAACCTTGGAATAATCCCTATTAACATTGCTTGAGATTTATTTCCTTCTAAAGATCGATGTGCTTGCAAACCCCTTTTTATGTATAGATTATTAATACCTCATTTTAATCAAACTACCAGTTACCAGACTTGTAGATTCCAAATAGTAACAAATTTACTTAAACAGAAATTACATTTATTTGAAGCTTTATTGGAAGTTAATTAATTTGATCTTAAAATTTTACTCTTCTTTTGTATTTTAAGTTGACTTTAGCTATAGGTGATATCATCTAAATTTCTTTTGACAAGGAAAGAGAAGAATATGATTAAACAAATATTCTTTGCCATCATCCATTTCTAGGACCTGTTTAATTTGAAAGGCCAGAGGATGGAATGACGCGTTTTTCCTTCATTTAGTTTCCTTTGTGTGATCTTGTTACATCTCCAGCTGCATGATCCAAACATCATGAAGTACGTGTGTGATAAAAGGAGGAGGAGCAGAAGAAGAAGAAAGTGGATGAGGAGGAGGTGGGGAGAGGAAAGGAAGAAGGGAGAGGAGGAATAGGATGAGGGAGAGGAGGAGGAGAGGAAGAGTGGAAGGGGAAGGAAGGAAAAGATACCAATAGGAAAAGGTATAGACTCAGTGAAATAGAGTAACAAAAAACAGAAACAGCAAGAAAAACAGACAGAAAAGAAATATAAGAAGCACTTACTAATCTTTCAATACTCTTTCTCAGAATGTCTATCTCAGTTTTTCCATTCCCTCTCTGGGCATAAAGTCTTGGAACCTAGCAGTTGAAAAGGAAGACACTATTGCATTAGAGTTCAGAGCATGGGCTCTGGAGTCAGACTACCAGATAGTGATTTCAATTCTGCCATGTATTAACCGTGTGACCTTGAATAAACTACTTAGCCAATCCAAACCTCACTTTCATCACGTGTAATATGGAGAAAGTGATGGTACCCACTTCCATTGTAATGTTAAATGGATAGCTTGTAAAATGCTTAGCAGAGCAACTAGAACAAGGTAAGTGCTCGAAGACTATGTTATTATTAATATTACAACACAGAGAAGGGATAAATATGAATCCTTGGTGTTCCAATCAAGTTACAAATTTTATGTATTAAAAAATGACTTTTTTTGGCCAAAATAGGAAACAATTCCACATCTACTCTAATACATGGAGAAGTGATTAGCAAATATTATGCCCAAAAATATTTTGACCTTTCAAATTTTCCAAGAAGATAATATCAACCTCTACTGAATGGCATTACCAGCCATTATAGCCACTGAAAGCTTCAGTCTTATTTTCAGAGACTATCTTGATTTTAGAACTTTGTGAACGTACAGAAATAAGTAGTTTCAATAAACTCCAAATAAAGAGAGAAAATTGAATTTTTACGTGTAGTTTTTGGCTATATATATCAATTTAATTTTGAAGATATTTATTAGAAACACACATTTTGTTTTGGAATATTTGACATAAAATATTTTGTATAAAAGTAGTTAGATACCTGAAAAAAAGTTGAGACTACTCTTGCTCTGAAATATTAAGATGCTTTCCAGAATTTACAAAACTGAATTCAAACAATTGAGTATAACTTCAAAAGAAGGATGAACATCAAATTTTCTATCTCTCGCTCTTGCTGTTCTAACTTTACATTGCTGTTTAAATGCAGTTTGCAGAAGACTAGCCAGACTGAAGTCCATATTTTCTGCATCTCACCCACAACCACACTTATCCATCTCCTAAAGCTTGAAGAGGCCAATCTTCTGCCAATAATCTTTGTTCTTCTTCAAATAATAAAAAATACTGAGGCATAGGATAAGAAAGTGATAAACATGTTTAATGTCCGTTTGTTCTCCATGCATGATAGTGGGTTGGAAGGCTCAGACTTGTAATTTGTTAATGACATAAAATAAAGATGACTAACTAAATGGTACTACAAAATAACACAACAGAAACACTCAATGGATCCTTCAGATGGAATTGCCTGTATATTTGAGTCTATCAATTGAGATTATATTTTGGAGTTAATTTGAAGAAGAGTTTGCAAGAATCAGTTAACAATTGGAAGAGATTTGGATGGTTTTAGAGACAAAAGTTTTTGTTTTTTGCTTTGATTTGGATTTTTAAATGAGAAAATATTATGGATGTAAGCCAATGAAAGAAGAATTTAAGAAGTATGGATTTTAAATATTTTTATCTCCGGACTGAGTACTTCAGAACTCAAATGCAAAATACAGCTTTGCTTGTTTTGCTCATGACCTACATATTAGCCTACTTTTAAGGGTCTCCCTCACCCCCACAACATGATATGTTTTGAAACCTAGAGTGGAATTTCTAACACCCTTTTTCCTTTCCCTCACCTTTATCCCATCCTGTGCTTGAGCTCCACACACCAATATTCTCTCCATGGTAGATGTTCAGGAAAATGGTTTTCAATAAGAATGTAGGGTAGTTACTTAGCTTACGGATGTCCTTGTGGAAATGCTTTCTAACATACCTTCCTTTCACCAACACACAGTCTGAGAAAAATGATCGTCCTCTGTTCACACTATGCATTTCTATGCTTTCAGCACTTTTTACATTTTGTTACAATAATTGATTTTCTCATCTACTTTTCTCCACTAGTCTATAACTTCATTGAAAGAAGTTATTGTTCCTGATTCATCTCGGAATAGTCAGCACATAGCATTTTGTGAGGTATTGTATTAAGAATTCAATCTATATTTGAAATAATGAATAAATGAATGAGTGAGTAAATGACATGAGTATAAAGGGTGAAAATAATGGAAATCCACATTTCTCACAGGCAGTATTTAGGAAGAGAATTTTTAAGCACTTCTGGAGTCTGTGATTTTTGTACAGACAAAAATAGACTAATTTATGGTTCACTCTTACCTCTTAAGATTTTTCCTGCCTTCACAAAATCTCTTGGAACATACCATATATTATGGCTTAGAAAAGTCTAATGGAAGAGTTCCAATAATTGGATTGTTTAGAAAAATGGTGAATAAGTAGATTCCCTTACCAATAGTTCTTGTTAAGATAAATGCATTGTTATATTTTTTGTTGTTTCAGTCTTTTCAGGTTACTTTCTCATCATCATACACAATATAGGACCAGTTTAATCAATGATGTGTTTTTAAGGTTTAAGTCAATTGAGAAGCGTAAGAAAATCAATTTGTAAATGTATAATTCATGACAGGCTAGAACACTGTTCTTGTTTATAGCTATTTCTTTATGATGTTAACTAACTGGTACTATCAGAGTGCATGTAACAATTATTTTTGGTTTCTGTCTGCTGATTCCAATAAAATTGAAATTGAACACAGTGAAGTTTCACTATTTGCTTGTCAAAACACAGCATAATGTTATTAAGTAAGCAAAGGTTAATTATGCATTATTTTAAATCAAACACTGAGAGTGGCTAGAATTTAGTTCATAGACATAGCCATGAATATGGTTGATATTAAAGCACTAAATCATCAGGTAAATTTCTAAAGCCTTGTTTCTTGGGTATTTTTAGGAGATTTCAGAAAAAATAAGAACAGTTGTGAGATGTTCAACATACAAGCAACTTTTGAACTCAACACATGTTGAAATTTTCTGATTTATTTAGGCATTATAAATCATAATAGAAAACCATGAATCAGTGTTGAAATTAGCCTTATCAAATAGTCGATCAAAATCTTTGAGGGAATAACCAATTCTCAGTTAGTTTACTCTTTTCGCATTTGCTGTAATAAATGACAACACCTTGTAAAAGATATATTTGATTTAGCGTTTTTATATATCTCCTAGAATTTTTTACAGCTAAAAGTAATGATCATATATTTTCTTAGTTCATGATCACTGGGTTGAAAGGATTGCTGAAAGTAGAGTTTCCAGATGAAATAGAAGACACTCATTTAAATTTAATTCTCAGATGAACAATGAGTGATTTTTTTAGGATAAGTATGTACGTGATATTTGAGACATTCATTGGTCATTTACCTGAAATCCAAATTTAAATGGGAATCTTCTATTTTTAATTGCTAAATCTGGCAACACTACCTATAAGAGTTCTCTTAGAGTGGATTATAATTAAAATAAGTAGATATTTACTAGATATTTTACTCCCTTTAGAGAGTCATACTCTCTTAAAACTAGTTGTGCTCTCGTAAAACTAATCATACTCTCTTAAAATCATGAGCATCAAGCACCATAATACTTTTACTGATGCCTAAAATTCAGTGCCTGAGAAGCATCCTATGGCCTTCACAATATTTGGAAATTCTTGAGTCTTACTATTAGGCAGGAGGAGAAGAGAAAGAAATGAATTGATGGTTAGGGTTATGTAGAGATAGTACAGTTTGTTTTGCTGTGATACAGCAATTTAATGGAGTATGTTGGAAAAGTCTACCAAAATGCCAAAGCTAGAACACCCTTGGTATAGTAAAGAAACTAACTTGCCCCAAAAGAGGTCTGGCTTTTGTCCTTGGCTTCTGGGAGATAACCTCTAAGCTCTTAGGATGTTGTGCCTGATAGGAGTGTCTTTGTTTTCCTGGGGGTCTAGGGCCAGTCAGATAGTAACAATGTAATTTAGGGTGGGGACTTTGAGGCAGGTCAACAATGTCATGTAGGGTGGGGGCTTTGTGTCATGAAGTGTCTGCTCAACCTCTTCATGGGCTGGAGACTGAAGTAAGCCACGTTGGGAGCCAACCAGGCTAATGTGATGGAACACCAATAAAAACTCTGGACACTAAGACTCTGGTGAGCTTCTCTGGCTGGAAGTACTCCATGCGTGTTGTCACACATTGTTTCTAACAGGCATTACCACTGTCTATGACTCCACAGAGAAAGGACACCTGAAAACCCCATGTCTGGAAGCTTTCTGGACTCTACCTTATGCATTTTTTCCCTTAAGTAACTTTAATCTGTATCCTTTCCCTGTAATATACTGTAACCATGAGTATAATGTATTACAGTGAGTTTTGTGAGTCCTTCCAGAAAAATATCAAAACTGAGGGTGGTTTTGAGAATGCTCCTGGAATCTGTAATTAAGGATGGTCTTACGTGGTCTATATCCCCCATCTTCACAGTTTGCTAACTCTCACACCCCTCAATTCTGTCTTACCTCTAAAGTTAGATCGATTAGATTAGTCAAAAACCTTTCAAAAATAAGTTAAAAACCAAAAGGAAGTGAACTAATTTTACACTAGTTATCTATTGCTGCACAATAAATCAGCTCAAAATTTTGTAGCTTAAAACATTTTATTGTCTCTCACAGTTTTGTGGGTTGGTTGAGCTCAGCTAGGAATCTCTCTCTCTCCATGAGAGTAGCTTGGGCTTACTTTCAGCATGGTGGGCTCAAGTTAGTCAGACTACTGACAATGGTTGACATCTCCCCAAGCAAGTGTTCTAAAACCGCAGCAGATGCTGCAAGCCTTCTTATGACATTGCATTGAGAGTCACACAGCATCAATTCTTCTGCATTGATTTTGGTGAAAATTTAGTCATATTGCCAATTCTAGTTCAATGGGAATCATCTGCACAGGAGTATAAATACTAGAAGGCGTCATTCACTGGGTGCCTGTTTTTGAGACCATAATAAAATATTCGATGTGATATCAAGAAAATGTGTTCACCTGTAATTAATAAAATGTCAAATTATGTTTTAAATGATGTTAAAATAAAGATATTTTTTCAAAAACAAAAACTGAGAGAATATATAACAGCAGATCCTCAGTAAAAGAAATTTAAAATAAATACTTTGGCCAGAAAGAAAATAATCACAGGTGACAGTACTGTGATATCAGTAAGAAAAATGAGCAAAAGATTGATAAGTTTGCTGTGGAATCAAACAAGCATTAAGACCATGATAACGTCTTACAGTATGATTCAAATAACAAAACAAACAAGATAGATATAGATACTGGAAAATATTAGTATGTGATTTGGGACAGGGTACTTAGAATTAAAATATGCCAAGCTGATTATACTTTTCTAGAGAAGAGAAAGATATTTAATATTAGATATCAACAGATATGCTTATTTAGGGTCTAATCAATAAAGAATAGTCAGAGGAGCATTTTCAAATAAGTGGAGGAAGAGAAACAGAATGTGAAAATCTACTCAATTGATCTCAAAGTGTCAAGAAAAGGAAGAAGAGAGATCCAAATAGAAAGCATGAGACAGAATTAGACTATATTTAAAGGACTAAGTATTCCAGCTAAAAGCAAAGATTTTCAGCCCACCTATATGCTATTTAAAAAGACACACACAAAACATAAAGTACTAAAATATTAACATTAAAAACATTCAAAATTTTAATAGCTAAATACCAACCAAAAAAAATTGTGTAGCTACAATATACCAAAATGACAGACTTTAAACTAAAATCATTATTAGAGATAAAGTGACCACCAAATATTTTTTTTAAAAATTTCAATTTAGCAGAAAGTTATAACAAATCAAAACATGTATGACTCATTAACATAGCATGCTATTATGTATCACCTAAAGAAAAAATTGATAGAATTATGGGGAGTGATAGCTAACTGACCGACACAGTGTGAGACTAACATCCTTTCTCGGTGAGGGGCAGATGAAATGAAGAAAAATTAGTAAGAACTTAGAATTTTACAACACAATAAAAGCTTGATCTAATGAACATAATGTAAAATTCCAGTCAAGAAGTTTTTTTCACAAAGCATTTTCAAGAGCATACAAAACATTAAGGAAACGAATTTTTTTAAATTACAAAATATGACTATTTAAAATAAGTATAAAAGACAATATTTAGCCAGAATTCAAAAGTATATGCATATAACTCTAAAATGTATGGTAGTGTAATCTCAGTTTTTATGGCATGAAAAAATTAATATCTCTCATTGATTGTGTCCATCTCAAGAGTGAAGAGTATGACAAACTATCTTCTGAGAACGTGAAGCTTACCAATAGTGAACCAACCAGGAATTTGTAAAATTCTGGATAAATCAACAGCCATAGAAGACATTTAAAACATTATTAAAGAATTTCCTCCTAAAACGGCTCTGGGGCAGACAGTTTTAAGCTTAAATTATTTGAAACTTTCTAGAAATAGAAAACTTGGATGTTATCATACTTGTGGTAAAATGCAAAAAGAGGAACTGCTGTGCAATTTGGCGCTAAAGCTGGCAATGAGAACATAACAAATGAAAATCATAGATTAATGACAGCAAGTTTCAGGTGTCATTACAACTCTGATTCAGTAGTAATAGCTGCTGACAAGTTTTATGTACATGATGAACCATTATCCTCATTTCCTTTCACCAGTTATGGTATTTGCCATAGACACATGTGGCTCCACAGGTGACAGCATTTCCCATTCTTACTATAAAAAGCTATTTTGAAATAACATAGATATAAATTCCCATATAACATCATCAGAATCAATTTCCAGACTATAGTAGAAAAAAATCAGCTACTATGATTAAGATGTGTTCACCCCAGGAAGCAAAAAATGGTATGATCTTGAGAAATCTATTAATATGAATTATCATATCAATAGCTCCCAAAAGGAAAACATATAAGTCTCTCAAATGATGGTGTAAATTTAACAAATATTCCTGGTAAAGGTCTCTTAAAATTAGTAATGGCAGGAACTTTCCTTAATATGATAAAAATTTTCTGTCATAAACTAATAGTCAACATTATATTTTATGGTGAAACTTTGCGTGGTATTTTATTTGTAGATGTTTTGTTCCATTTTAGAAATTCTATCTAATGCAATAGACATATCGAATTAAGTGGTTTAAATTTTGGACTTAAAGAATGAAGAAAATTATTATCAATTAGAAGTTATAATGAAAAACTGATTATTTTTGCAACAGGAATTAAAACGTGAAATAGCTAAAAATACCCCTAACTATAACTATTTAGACTTCTCCTTCCAGTTAGGATATAGAAGAGTGTGAAAGATAACAAGAAAAATACGAGCAAATAACTGTGCCCTTTTATGTGGCTAGCAAAGAGCAGTAGACACAAGAAAACCTTGAAGAACTTAATTCCAGAGAAAAACAATTCTTTCTTACACGAATAACAGGGGCTACAACTCCCATACCTGGCGCGGGCATTTGGGCTGGGATGAGTAAATTGAGCAGTAGACACAGAGAATTTTTGCAGGGACAAAAAGAAATCAGCTGAGCCTTAGATGAGGCGTGGACAGGTGGAATGGAATAAAATGAGGAAGAGCTCAAATGCAAAAGCAAACCAAATAGCTAAACTATTCCTCCCCTACACACATGCTCGGATTTTCCCAGGCAAGTGGCGTGGAGGAGAGGCTGGAAAGCAAAGAGAAACTGCAGAGTCCCACACATTCTCATGGGGCTTGATTCCAGGGCTCTGAGAGAATTGAAATGTAAAATGAGCAAAAATATCTCAAACTGCTGCCCCAGCACAGTCCAGCTGAACTGTCAGTAAGACCCGCAGGGTGTCCTGACCAGGTGAGGGAAGTTTGGGCTTAGGCACAGGTGAGCTCACTCCGACCTCAGCTCAATTTGAATAAAGGAAGAACCAGATGATCAGCTGTTACCCTAAGTACCTGACGGAGGAAAGAGCTCTTATTATTTGGAAAATAAAAATACTATTCCAAAATATTGCTGCGTTGCAAACTACCTCTAAACTTCATGGCTTCAAATACCAAAGATTTTATTATATTTTGCACTACATTAATATGAATTTTACATGAACTGAGCTCTCCAAAAATGTCTTCTTATAGATAAATTGTTTAAAAATAAAGACATTTGCAAAAAATTCTAGGTTTATGTACAAAGACATAGTGATGATTTTGATTTTGTAAAAATCTTTCAAAATTTCTAACTGGAATGTTAAAAATCTATTACCAGTTTAAATTAGGAATCTCAACTCAATGGAAAAAGTTGCATTTGATTTTGCTGTGAACTGCTACTGCTGAGCTCCCTATGACTGCCCCTTTCTCAGGTGTGTCCCTCAACAATATCTTAGCCTGAGGCCATATAATTTTAGTTATTTTAGTTACTAAAAGAGTCTCATTTAAGCTATTAAAACTTGACCTTGTTCATTTAAATACTTCAATTGCACATTGGCTGCAAAGCCCACCAGAAATAAGTACAAGTTAAAACCTATGACTATGAGAGCATCCCTCTGGTTTACAAGGTGAAGGGACAGGCTGGCTGTGAAATCACTGAAGGGCAGCCTCTGAAGGGAACAGACTACCACGGCCCAGCTGGAGGGACTGGAGTCCAGGAGAGTGTCTCACAAATCACTGCAACGTAACTATGTAACTGTGAGAGATGGAGAGCCAAAGCACCTTACAAATTAACAAGTAAACACAGAGATGCAAGGCAGATGCTGTAAAATTTAGGAAATACCCAGGAGATATAGAGGAAACAAATTGCAGTGCTCCACCTACAAAGAAGAGCTAAATGTTGCATCATCATGATGGGTTAGAACATGTGATCTCTCTCTTGATTTGAACTAATAAAGCTATTATTATATTGAAATAAGTTAGAAAATGTTACATTGTAAAACTTTGGAATTATAAGTTGTAGAACAGTAAATAAATTGAATTGTATTTTTTTAAAAAAGGAGTCAAAACACTCCTTGTCCCCATTCCCGGTCATGTTAGCCTGAGAGCTCCAGTTGTAGGGGTTGGAGAGGACAGTGGTGTGTCTTTTCATACACCGTCTTCTCAGTCCTCTTCGTCTTCTCTAGGGACAGATGAGCGGACAAAGGCATTTCTTTAGGTGCTTTTCCTTGATGGACGGGATGACGTGTGTAGCCCCATACCTCATGTATCAAGGATGGTGAAGGGACTGTGGTACTGCTAGTTTCTGTAATTGTTTCTCTTAATAGAGACTAATACTGACTGGCTCTTTGTTCCTTCTTAATTTTGTGTGTCCTAATGCCATCTCACTCCTGGAGATGCCTTTGCTGGTTCACCAAAGGACTGGATCCTACCCCAAATGACCTCCTGGCATGGGAAAGCCACTCAATGTGCAGCCTCTTCTTTTCTCTCCCATGTCAAGCCTTGCCACAGGCCATCTACCTTATACCCTTGTGAAGTTGGGGTCCTCTCTTGGGAGGTAGCCCTCTTGGAGGTATTGGCAAGAACACTTAAGCTGCTACAAGCATCCACAGTGTCCATTGGACCCATGGGAAGACACTTACCTTTGCTATGTTAAGTGGAGGGGATCTGGGCTCTAATTTCAGCACTGCCTCCTCTCTTCTGCCCCTTCTGTGCCCTAGTGGCAGAAGAAACTGAACTGTCTTAGTGACTCAGCAATTTCCTGAGAAGAGGTCATCATTTACTGGAGCTAAGGAAAAGTATGTTTCAGGTACTTTCTAGTGAAGAAGTTGGAAGGAAAAGAGACAGGATGGTTGTTACTGCAGAACTACATTCTTAGAAGGACCACATTGTCTCACTCCTGGTTTACTTATTATATCTCCTGATAGCTCACCAAAAGAGTTAAACCTTCCTTCTTATACCAGGGAGCACAGGAATTTTATATGAAGATCCAGATATTCTTCTGACTTGGGAGCAGTTAGCAGCTTTTCTATATCTCCACTTTAATCACTGCATGCGTGCTAGCCACCCCCCTGCACCCACTGAAAATATAGATCTCAATCAGTGCCTCACAACCACTCGTATAAGTGTACCCCCGGGTTGGAGATCTACGAAAACAGGGGTAAGTTATCGACAGGATTTTTGATCCTCTGCAATCATCTATAAACATAAAATGTACACAAACCTGTATCTTAGAGCTTTTTATATTACAAGGAACGATATGGGGACATTCTACCCAAAGAAATGGATGACTAGTGCTCCTTTTGGGCCACTTTCAGTTGCACAGTTGGCATTTCAGCATAAATAAAATATTCAAAGTAGCACGAAAGGTGTAAATTAGGATTGGTAATAGCTCTGGAATCAGATATATTAATATCATTATCTGAGGTTATTATCTCATACAAAATTCTCTTGAGAAAGACAAAGAGTGAGCTATATAATTGCACAAAATATAGGCATCTTAGAATCGCTTCCTGTGATGGCTCTTAAAATGATTGCTCTCCGTGTGAATATTTTGGTAGTTGTAACTATCTACTTAGAAATACTTAGGTATAGTAAATTAAAAAGTTTCTTTCATTTACTGTAACTCTTGAATAAGTCACACCAGAAGTTAAGCAAAGGAAAAGTATTCAAAAGTTTAAATCAAAATGAAGGAAAATATACCATTTTTTGGTTTTACTGCTTGCTGAACTTCTCAGAATGATAGATTGTCATCACCACACCTCTGCCTCTAAGGAACGTAGCTGATTTCTCATTGTCACAGAGCAGAAGAGTATTTCTGGTAGCAACACTTGAGTTTCTCAAGACCAAATTTGACCCAAATGGAACACAACATCCTATAATTTTCCAAAAAGTAGCACCAGAGATGTGAAACCATCTTAAATTACTGTCAGCTCCATTCCCTGAACTGAGGGCTCACTGCTGAGGTAGACAAAGCTAAAGATGAAATTCTCTCCTGATGACCGCATGGAATCTTTGTCAACACTTGGAATGCTGGGAGTTTTCAACAATTCTGATTATCATTATATTCAAAAAAAAATAGTAGAGACATTTGAGTATTAAAGAAATTTTATGTTTCTTTTCTTAGGAAGGAAAATCTGTAATCATAATATATGCTATATTACTATCAGTCACATCCCTATGATTATGAAGAACAGGTAGCTAATTCCTTTGCAGTGAGATGATTTTATTTATAAGTTGAATTCTACTGTAGTAAACCTTATCTTTGTCTAACCTATAGCTAACTACAGAGCACATTGTCCCACCACCATTCCATCCCCCAAGTAACCTTGTGAGGCAAATGGTTTTCCTATTCTATAAAGAAGGAACTGAGACACACAAAGGTTATTCACCTTATTTCAGCTTACATAGCTAGCAACTGATAGGCATGGAACTTCAAATTAGGTCCACTTCAAGAGTAATACTTTTTCTTATTTACCACAGTTTTCTCTACAGCAGGGACGGGACAAGGGGCAAAGTGGTGCGAGGACATATCTCTCAAAGTTTCAACTAAGCTCAAATATAAGCTCAGATTTTGGAAAACATGTAATATATTGGCAGGCTTTTGAACAAATGTTTTTGAGATCATTGAAAAATCACAGGCTGATTTCATTACAGAAGCGCCTATATGAACTGCTTACCATCAGAAACATAAAGGCAGGAATGTGAATGCTACATATACTTTTACAAGTCATTGTGTGGAGCAGGAGCTGAGACTGAACCACTGTCTAAAGTCAGGTTTCAGATGTGTGATCATGTCTTTCAGGACAAATCCTGATTACTGCCTTATCATTGCTACTTACGGCTTATAGTATCAGATTACAATGTCTCAGGAAAAAAGGCAAGAGAAAATACATTCTGCTTGCAGTCTTAAATTTTTCTTATTTAATAAGTAATTCAAATTATATATAGAACACCAAAAACCAGGCTCTTAGCAGTAACAAACAGCCTAAGCTGACAAATGAGAAAAGGGTGCTAGCATTTGATTTCCTATCTTACTGGCACTCATGGCACTGCGCTAATTAATGGGGAGGAAAAAATAGGAATCAAGAAACTCAAGACAGAGCAAGATGATTCTGGTCTAGAGCCCGGTCACCAAATATCAAACTGAGAGAGTGGCATCGGTGTCAGTAGGCATTGCCTATCTGCTGTCTGCCCAAGGAGGGTGGAGACCAAGTTTGTGATCTCAAGTGTCACAGCTGCCCCTTAACATGCTCTCTCTCTTATCATACTGTGTGACCAGAATAGAAGACAGATCTTTTTTTTAAGTCAATAAAATGTAACCAATAATGTCAGAGAGAACATTGGCAGCTACTTACCCATTTTCTTTCAGCCCTGCTTTTTTTTTAAGGATATTTTCCAATTATGGTCTAAAACCTCACTTTGACAACAAAGCCATGTGGTCCTTCTGGAAATAATTCACCAGTGGCTCTGGATAGTATAATCAGCACCAAATGCTAGTGAAATCCTGCAATAACGATGTCCTAGGAGGTAATCAATATTCTGACAGGAAACAGATGCATCCAGTTGACTCTGCTTTACATGAGCCAATCAAAAGCTCAGCAGGCAGAGACAAGAGCCAATGGCAAAAGGAAGTGCATTTTGAGTAAATGATAACTAGGAAATACCAACAGTAGGAAGCCAGGACTAGTGTGTGTAGCAACTGGAGATGAGAAAGCTCAATTTGAGCTAAATTATATGACCATTCATGAGGATTATTATGAGTCAACCTGTGAAGTTCAAACCATGTTAGTCATTTCCATCATTAGACATCATCTCTGTGCACAGGTACACCGCTGAGTAGACAGGGAAGAGTGTAGGGCTTGTAAAATACTTAGTGATAGTGATGGTCATTGGATTATTAAATGTGTATTCCAGTCAGTAAGGAGCTATTTGGATGTGGTCCTGAACCTTTAAAATTACAAATGGACTGCCATTACCATATTTGAACTTAAGGTCATTTTTAAGGGTTAAGGCTTTGTGTGAACATTGAATCAGAGGGCACAAAATCAGCAGTAACACCGTCTTAATGGAAGGTCAGGACCAAGAGCAACGTTATATACTGTAATTATAGCACACACTGAATACACTCATTTTTTGTCACACATTGCCTGACCCATGTGATAGCCACATTTATTTAATAATGCTCCCTATTTTGTTGATGTTATGTTTTATTTGGATAATTATAAGTTTAGTTCTTCTCATTGTAATTTGTGTGAAAATAGTCCTATCAAAGTATTCCAAACACTCTGGCAATAGTTTGTATTCAAATAAACAAAGCAACAATCAAATGTATTTAATTAGCCTAGTAGCAGAATGGGCCCATAACGTGGTAGGTGTTTGAGGAAACAATCAATTGGATTGGCCAAAAATGTTTTGTCAAGTAACTTGAAGAGATAAGTGATAATAATGACTTTTGATTGCAGATATTTACTCAAGAATAACATTCCCATATCTATTTAGGGTGTGGAGATTTCTATAATGAAGGTAGGAAGCTTCATTTTCACCTGTGTAATATGGGGAAAAAATGAATACATTCTCTTTTTTTACCATGTAGATTTAGTTGCTAACGTCCCAAGTGATGCTGTGGGCTACAGTAAAATATTGTTGCATTTATTTTACTTGTAGTAACATTTCTAATTCATGATATAGTGAACTGTTTTCAACAAAACCAAATTTGCAGTCAGAAGACCTCATGTATAAAATGGAGATCATAATAATACACACCTTAAAGTACAGTAAAGAGTAAATAACACATTAAAACATTTTAAAGTTGTAAGTATTACCTTTAGAAGTAAAACTTTCTTTGACCTCAAAATATTTCTAAGGTCAGTAAGCCCTGAATTTAACTTCATCTGCTTTTTTGTCTGGTTATTGCTGAAATGTATTATAATATAATTTGCATTCAATAAAATATGCAGATTTTAAATGCACAGTACTATGAGTTTTAAAAATGTATATAATTTAACCACCATCAAAATCAATATAAAGGAAGTGCTCATCATATAATAAAAGTTCCCTTGTGCCTATGTTCAGACTATCTCCACCCACCTCCCTCTTTCAGAGGCTGTTGATTTTCTTTATTACAAGAGCTTAGTCTTCTTATTCTAGAACTTGCTATAAATTCAATTATACAGCATATACTCATTTATGCCAGGCTTCTTTTGCTCAGCATAATTTCTCATTATTGCTAGCAAAATGTGGGAGGAAAGTTGACATATTCACTTTTTGAAATTCCATAGAGTTACAAACCACCCAGGTGATTCCCTGGATTACGGCAGAATATTATTGCATTTACTTTTCATTTTTGTAACATTTTTTACCTATGGCATAGCCAACTGTATACAATGGGCTGATCTTGATGTCAATTTCATTTAGTTTTTATCGTTTAATAGCTGAATGATATTGGGCAATGATTTAAATGATCTACATCTCAGTTTGCTTATGTATAAAATGGAGATGATAATAGTACACAAGGTTCAGTGCTTTAGTAAAGATTAAGTAACCATGTATATCAAAGTATAAGACTTCTGGTTTCTGCTTAGCGTACAGAAAACAGATAATCTACAAAAATCTCAACTTTTCTTCAAACCATCAGAGAGGTCATATTATAGGGAAACTAATCAGTCTGTAATCCAAAGAAAGGCAGGCGCTTCAAAGGAGGAGTGGGGTGCAAGTGCTGATTTACGCAGGGCAGACCATAGGAGGAAGACGAAGCTGTCATAGAAGTGGGAAAAAAAATTCAGCTAAAACTTTTAATGAATATTAAAGGCTCTGTGTGGGCCAGTGTGAAAGTTTAGAAGCTCTAGGAGCTGCAGACACAGGGAAGTTTGCACTCATTCAATGATTGTTCTAACAAACCTTCACTGAATGAGCATAAAAAAGTGAGAGTAAAGAGGCTGACCCAAGAAATCACCTCGATTTTGCAGGTTTAGAAGAGAAGGGCGCTTGCCACTTTGGGAAAGTAAGGAAATCCTACTTGGATCCTTATTTCCTATAGAACCAATGCCTTCATCTTTTTGAAAAGGGTGGCAAACACTGTTGGCTCCCCAAGACACACATGACGACAAGTTGTGGCCAAAGGCGGGGAATAGGAAAAATCCCTACATCCTTAGGAGAGGGACAGAAAGTAGTCCTGAGTCCAGAGTATTAGAAGTTTTCTACAGTTGGATAATGGACAGTATTATTTCAAAAATCCCACCACAGAGACACATGGACACAGGGTCTGCTTAAGACCAAGATTGGATCAAGACAACAGAACAGTTCCCCTGCTTTGCACCACCAGGCTGGCAAGAACCAAGAAATTAGCATCAGCTATCTAATGCTGGGGAGGAGAAAAAGCCTGGAGAGAGGTCATGAGGCAGTGAAGATGGAATAGGAAGACAGTGCAAAATTCCCTGGCAACCAAGTCCTCACTCTAACTCCAAGGTAAAGGTGGAGGAATTTGAAGCTGTAAGTGCACTGAGAGTAACTATAGCAACAGCAAAATCCCAAACTTTCTCAACATGTGACTAGATTGACTCTATCCCTCATACTTAGTGCCAATCTGAGAAAGAGGTATGACTGTTTCCGGATCAGAAAATAATTTACATCTGTCACTATTGTCATATACACAATCACTGAAATTCAACAAAAAATATGACACACAAAACAACAAAAATAAACTCACAGTAAAAATACAAAGTAATGAATGAAATCAGATTGAGAGATCATCCAAGATGTTGGAACCAACAGACAAAAGATTTGAAAGAACTATGATTAATGTGTTAAAGTCTCTGGTAGAAAAAGTAAACTTGCCAGAGAAGATGGGCAAAGTCAGGAGAGATGGAAGCTACTAGGGAAAGTCCATTTGAAATGCTAGGAAAAAATATGGCAACAAAAATGAACAATACCGTCAATAGACTCATCAGTATACATGACACAGACGTGGACAGAAACAGTGAACTTGCAGGAAGCTCAATAGAAATTGCCTAACCTGAAGCACAAAAGGAAAAGAAAGAGAGAGAGAGAGTCAGAAGGAAAAGAGTATACAAAGACAGTAAGACAATATCAAGTGGTCTAACATATGTATATTTTGAATCCCAGAAGGAAAAGAGAGAAAGCAGAGAAGAAGAAATATTTGAAGTGATAAAGGACAGTAGTTGAAGTAATAAAGGCCAAGAATTATACAAAAATAATGGAAGACACCAAGACTACAGATCTAACCTGAGAGAATGCCAAATAGGATGAGTACACACACACACGCAGAGACATGCACGCACACACAACAGAAAACCAAAGGTGCAGACAAAATCTTGAATGCACCCGGAGGAAAAAAGACACATTTACATACAGAGAAACAAAGATGAAAATGTGGCAAACATTGTGTCAGAAACTGTATATGCGGAAAGGCAAAATAGTGGCATCTTTGAAAGTACAGAAAGAAAGACAATTTTCAATATAGAATTGTATTCCAGGGACAATATTTTTCAAAAATAAAAGAGAGAAAAACTTTTTCAAAAAATGGAAAACAGAGAATTCGTTACCAGCAGACACGCATTGAAAGAAATGTTAAAGGAAGGGCTGCAGGCGGAAGAAATATATGAGATGGAAACTTGAATCTGCATAAATGAACATCTATGGAGATGATCCAGCAGAAAGACCTGTTGCAACTCAATAATACGATTTTTTAAACCTAATTTAAATAATAGACAAAAGGTTTGAACAGACATTCAGAAAAACAGGTCGCAGATAAGTATATGAAAAGTTGTTCAAGATTCACTAGTCATTAGGATAATGGAAAATAATTAAAACCACAATGAGATATCACTATGCACTAATTAAAATCACTAAAATTAAAAAGACTGACAATATCAAGTGTTGACAAGGAGGTAGAGAAAGTTCCAGTATTTGGAACTCTCAAATATAGCTGATGGAAAGGTTTTCCTCTTTAAAAACATTTGCACATTTCTTATAAAGTTAAAATCACACTGTCCACATAACCCCAAATTTTACTCTAGGGAAATGAAAACATATGCGTACACAAAGATTTGTACGTGAGTATTCATACCAGGTTTATTCACAAAAGCCAAAAACTGGAAACAACCCAAATGTTCACCAATAAATAAATGGCTAAAAAAGTGCTAGTATATTTGTACAATGGAATATTACTCAAAACAAAAGGAATGAATATTGATATATGCCTTAATGAAGTCCAAAATTGTTATGCAGGATAAAAGAAACGAGACATAAGAATTCATATGGTATCTACTCATATACATGAAACTATAGGTAAAAAAAAACTTAATCTATAGTGAAAGAAGATCAATAATTTCTTCTGCTAGGGATGAGGTGATGATTATTTCGGAAGCAGCACAAAAAAAAACATTATATGGTGATGGAAATGTTCCCTATCTTGACTGCCATGCTACTTACATTGGTGTGAAACTTGTTAAAACTCATCAAGAAGTATACCTCATATAATGCATTGCATTGTCTTTAAATTGTGCTTCATAAAATTGATTATAGAAAAGGATGCCAATTTGGGAAGAATTGAGTTTAAGGGAGTAGGTTGATCTGAGAATGAAGGTTATGGAAACCTGGGAATCCTGTGGAAATATGTGCTTAAATAGGACAATTATACTATTAACTCCATTTTACAGATTGGACAAGTTCCTAAATTCTTTAACCTTAATTTCTCTAAGGTCACACAGCAGGTGGAGCCTAAGCAATTAATCAAGAACATAGAGGTTACTAGAAACACTTATAAGGAACCAATTGAAGATGTGAAAGAGTTTTTTACAATTTTGTTTAGTTATTTGGGGATATCTAGTTCAATTAATTTCTTGCTATTTTTAAAGTCTTATTAATCACCTAAATCTAAGAAAACATTTCAACAAGAATTGAATCTTGAAAGAAATAAAAGTATTTAATTTAATCAAAACACTACCATATCTAATATGTTCATTGATATCTTGTGAGCAAACTATAGCTCATGACCAGATCCAGCCTATTGCCTGTTTTATAAATATTTATTGGAACACAGGCACAGCCATTCATTTATATAGTGTTGATGTCTACTGTGCATTACAACAGTAGAATTGAATATTTGCCACAGCGATTATGTGATCTACAAAACATAAAGTATTTATTGTCTAGCTCTTTACAGGAAAATTTTGTCAACTTCAACTACAGAGGAATAGTTCTATATATGACTTCTCTCTTATAGAGAATATTTTATGATATTTGTGATATTTTATAATATATGTAGTCATTGTTTAAGAGACAGTATTGTGTGATGATTGCCAAGGTAACCTCTGGAACAAGACAGCATAATTTTCCATGCCAGCTTTGCCCATACTAGCTACGTGAATTTGCAGATTACTTAACCTCTATGTATTTCAGTTTCCTTCTCTATATATAGGTAATGTAATATCACTGCAAAAGGGTTCCTGGACCCAATTCCAACAAGTGTGTGTAGAGGCATCCCCACACCAACAAGCAGTTCTTGGCCGCCGGCAGGGTGTCCACAAATTCAACTTAATTCTGACACTGTCTACCCTGCCATAGACTCAGGTTCTACAAGTAAAGGGCTCAGTCCCACAAGACCGCCCTACACTTCAGACTTGTTGCCTGCACTTCTGACTGACTGGCTATAAATCAGAGGTTCCCATGAGCCCTTCCTTGGGTTTGATTAATTTGCTAGAAAAGCTCACAGAACTCAAGAAAACCCATTTACTCACTAGATTACTGATTTATTACAAGGGATATTAGTGGATATGAATCACAGCCAGATGAAGAGATACATAGGATGGGGTCCCTAACAAATTAGCTTCTGTCCTCCTGGAGCTTGGGGCCTGGCACAGTAGCATGTGGAAGCAGTCTGGTTCCTCACTGTGGAAACTCTCTGAAAAAGGGGCCAATGAGTTATCTTTTGGGTTTTTATGGAAGATTTATTACTTAGTGATGATTGATTACATCATTGGCCATTGGTCATTGATTCAATCTCAAGCCGCCCCTCTCCTCTCCACCAATCTGGGGGTGGCACTGAAAGTTCCAATCCTCTGATCATGTGGCTAGTTCTCCTGGCAACCAGCCTCCACCCTTGAGTGGGGTCCAAAAGTTACCTTCATTAACATAAACAAAAAATACCAAAGGTTTTGGGAGCTGCGAGTCAAGAATTGTGGACAAAACCCCAAAATATCTGAGAAATATATGTTGGTCATCGGAATGACCAAATGTTTATATTTCTTATAAATTGTAAGCAAACACCTAACTCTTAGAGATGTGAAGATTTACTGAGTAAATATATATTAGCTACTTAGAGCAATGACTGGTACATAATGTCCAATAACTATTAGCTAATATCATCACCATCATCATCATCACCTCCATCATCATCATTAGGAATATGATATTGTCAAGAACAGGTCAAATAAAATTTCAAAAATTGAAGTTCTATTAAAATGTGTTATAGTGATGATTATTGAGAGAAGAAAGGCATAAAATTGGGATATTTTTTATTTTAGAATATAACCATCAATTTAAAATTTACTATCTTTTATTATAGTTACTTGTGTCTATGCCTATTATTTCCTATTAGATTTCATATTCTCTGATTACAGGAAAGTTTTTTAACTCCCAAAGTTTTGAGCAGTTCTATGCATGTAGTGTTTTTCAATATTTATTGGCTGATCAACTAATGAATGAATAAAGCAACCGTCATCATTTATAACACAGAACATTGGAAATAAAGCATCATTCATGTTTAACAGAAAGTTAATTGAGATAACTAGCTGTTTTTGACTAAGCACCTTTCTCAGTTCTTTAAATCTTTTGGAAGCATTGAACTTGGCTGTGATATGAAGGGGTTACCTGTGTTGGGGACACGAATTAAGATACATTTGTTTGTGTTTAATTAGACGAGGACCTTTACCAATAGTAATTTCGCTGAATTCAAATTACAGCCCTATTATAAAGTGAATGTTGACTTCCTGTCTTAGAAAGCTATTAAACAATGATCATCTCATTGCATCTCTAAGTTGAAAGGTATTTTCTCATCAGTATGATTTCTTATTTGGCCTCTATTTTGATAAGGCAAATAGAGTAAACTCAATAAATTTCCAGAAAGGCCTTTAAAACATTTTGTTAAAAATTTCTCTAAATGATAAGAAGATTCATTTTCTTCTTTTTCTAGTGAAATAAAATGGATGTCTTTTTATTCTTCACTTTGGTAATTTATGCTCAAAGTTCATGGAAGAGATATTTCCATGAAATATTCATCATTAGTAGAAGATAGGAACTAGTTGATTCATATACTAATTCAAAGAGAGCTGCTCATTGTATGAAATTAATCTTCCACAGTGAAGATTCATCCTGAAATTTTTACCCATGTGGGAGCATTATGTGCCTTTTCTCCATATTCCTGCTTGGATAATAAGAGTATATTCATATTGATTTGCAACAGTCAATATCATGGTAACATATGAGTGTTTGCTCTTTTGTATAAAACAATTATACTTTGAAATAATCTTTTAGAAAACTGGAAGGCATTCAGGTGGATGTATCTTTGACTGTAATGTTCTGTGCTAATGAAAAAAGTAAGTGACCGATGCTTACAGTTTCAAAAATATTCTGTGTAGTAAAATTAGAAACATCTTCAATATTCTGATATTTGCTTATGGAAAAAAAATAGCATATATTTCTTATGCAGACACTGGGAGTGTATGGAGATAAGTGCTGTGTCGATCGAAAAGGAGAATTCATTATTTGAAAGTGCAAAGTAATGTGTGTGTATGAAAGAGAAACTTGTGAAAGATCTCTTTGAAAAATCTGAAAACAGAAAAATGAAGTAATACATATAAACAGAAAAAGCAGAACATTTACAAGCTAATTTAAACGTAAGTGTCCATTAGAGCCTATAATCATGGACATTGAGATACTTTGTACTTTTTTGTTTTATAAAAAGATATGAAAAACCTTTCAATAAAATGCTTTTAATAGAAAAATATCTGTAAATCATTACCCTGTTTTATTAATTAGAATAAAGGATTGAAGGAACAAACATTAGTGAAATTGCTGGCAGAAATATAAGCTAAAAATCTATTTTATTATCTTTCCAAAATTTTAGCTTCCTACTAATTTAGGACAATAAATATCCTCATAGATATAGTGCATTTTGCATGCATATACTATATACGGAGAGAAGGAGAGTGCATATATAAATACATATGTACGTGTGTATATGTGTGTGTATTTGCATTACTGTGGGAAATGTGAGGCTCTGTAAGCTGCAAAGTGTAATTTTATGTTATTATTACATCAATTCTGAAGTGTTTACTCCACTTGGATATCAAGTCTAGCTACACCTGTGCCTATGGATGTTGGAATTGTTCTACCTCTAATATCTCCAATTCTCAAATTCCCCAAAAACATTCTCCATACTTCTGCTTCTTAACTAATTGGCTGTCCATTCTTTGACCAGCTGTAAGCAGCTTACCCATCCCTGTGGTTCTAATCCTTGGGCCTCTTCCTGACTTCTCCCATCCCTAGAACCTGGATTTCCCCCACCATCAGCTTCTTCTTCCATTGATCTTGAGCTCCCAGCACTCTTGAGATCACCGTGCGATGATCTCTGACTTGCACAGAACTTGCCATTTTCTTAACAGTCTTTAGATTGATTTCAACTTGACTTCTTATTACAATTGTTCACACTGTCTTTACAATCTTCTAAATTATAAAAATAATAACAGAGAACTGATCCATAGTGCCCACAATGTGCCAGACATAGTTCTGAGCACTTTACATGTAACTCATTTAATCCTCCTAGAAATATAAAGGGGCCTGGGTGGGAGAATTTTCAGGAAAAGGATTAGCCATTACAAATGCAGCAAAAGAAAGTAATTATGTCTTTTAATGTGACTTTCTGACCCACTTTTTCAATGAGATTCTTCCACAAAGTCAATTATCTTCTCTCATTAACCCAATTCAATGTAAGTTTTAAGCATATCATTCCTGAGCACCCTGTAACCAGATTTCCTTCTGACATTCTTTACCTTTTTTTATTCTCTAGCATTACTTTGATTTAGTTCTTTTCTTACCTTCCTACTATTTAAGCTCTTCCCATTTTCCTAAGATTCTCCTCCTCTTGCATCCTAAATAAGGGAATCCTAAAGTTTATGCTTTGACCCAAGGGATTGAAGCAGATGTCTGTCACAAATGCCCTAAGCTCACCTCTGACTCAAGCACGCATCCTGGTAGACAGTTCAGAGCAACCTCAGACTCATCTTAGTCATCAGTGTCCCCTTCAAATGCATAAAGTCTTCCTGCATTCTGCCACAGGACATCCTCTGAACTGGGTAGTTAACTCAGGGAGCAACCCAGAAATTCAGCAAGAATTAACCTCTGGGGGCAATTCTCTACCAAGAAGTTATGGGAACTGGTGGCTAAATGGTCTGGCCTCTGGCTTTGAGGTGGACAATTCTAGGAGATAATTTTTATGCTTCTTGCAGTCCTGGTGGAACTGAGCCCTGTCGTTTACAGCAGCGACCTTGATAACGCATCTTTATGTTGGCTTTTCCTTCTTCCCCGTCCAGCTTTCCCTGATCTCTCTCTCCAGCTTCCTGGGGTCATCTTCCAAACAAATGGCTTGCATTAGTCTCTGTCTCAGGTTCTGCTTTAGGAGAATGCAAACTAAGATAGGCAGATACATGTTTTAGGAGGCCTGGCACTTACAGAATTAGGAAGGGGGGCTCTCTTTAAATAAAATAATTAAAAAAATTTGTCTAAAAAATTTTACAAAAACATTTGACCATGTGAAGATATTCCTAGGGACACGCCCATCGCCTTGGAAGGACCCGTGTAAGTGATGGGCCAGAAGCTTAAGCATCATTAACTTCTTGGCATATGTGGGTACTCTGTTCACTACTTTTCTCTCTTGACACTCTCTCCCTCAGCAGTGCTAGCTATTATTTCTATGTGTCTTTTATATGATTCTGAGCTACAGATTTACATAAATAATGCCATGCTGAACACACCATCTTAGGTATCACCTTGGGTCTTCAAACATAATGTGCCCAAACTAAGCACATTTTCTTTCTTAGGGTCTTTTGTCCCAAATCTTAGTACATATTTGGTCCCTCACTCTTTATATGCAATTATTTTAATAATATTCTTGAAATGACTCATCTCATTTCCAATCTCATCATTTCTGATCAAGAATAAGGTCCTAATATCTCTTGTCTAGATTTATAAATATTCCTAAGCATGGACTATATCCTAATTGAGGTCACTAGCTACAATGTCCAACCCATCAATGCAGCCAGCACACTGCTTGTTTCTTCTGCTTGTTAATGTTTCTTCTATGCGATTCTAATAATATTATTCATTTGTTTATATATCTTTAGGTCTTCCCACTGCCTAAATTTAAATGTCAATCTCCAACTCTATCTTTCTATCATCCATCTATCTACCTATCTTACCTATCTGTCTATATCTATCTATCTATCTATCTATCTATCTATCTATCATCTATCTATCATCTATCTATCTATCTATCTATATGTAAAGCTGAGCTGGCAGAAAAAGAAGGAAAACATTTATGAAGCCAGAAACAACAAGAAAGGGTAAAACCAGAAAAGGTAAGTATTTGTTTCTAGATTATATGATTGGCAAATAGAAGATTTAGGATTCCTCTCAGCCATTCTGACCCCAGAGGAGTATCTTTGACTCTCACCCTATTCATTAAATACCTTTGAAAGAGAATTAATTATTTGGAAGTTACATCTGCAGAAATTATACAGAACACAGGATATTGAGACAAAGGGGCAAACAAAGGAAAGAGATAATCAATAGTTTCACCACGAGGTATCTAACTATGTATTTCCTTTTATTTTTACTGATTGATATTTGTTGGGTTTCCTGAATCAGAGAAGTGGTACCTTTTATCAGTTCTGTTTAGGGGTTTAATATGTATTTGGTGAAGTTAGTGGGGCCACATGTGTAAGTGCTTGATTCACATCCAGGGACTGATGGTAAGGACAAGATGATTTGGTTGACCACTTGAGTAAGGCAGAAAAGGAGAGTTATTTCTGCACTGGAATTGGCCTGACTTCTGGACATTGTCCTGGCAAAATACCTGAGAGTTTTCCATGGATCAGAGTGAGTGGTGCAGGAGGGAAAGACAAAATGAGGCCAGTTTAAATCCTCTAAGAAGGTTGCCAAAGGAGGAATGGAAACCTAAGAAGGAGTGGAGTGAAATTGTTAAAAAGGAGGTTCCCAGGAAAATGTGTGCCCCATGTTCCATTAAGTGCAGTCAAATATCACCAGTGTGAGTCCCTGAAGAACCTTTGAAAGTATTCAAGAGAGAAAAAAATCATCTTTAAATATATTCCAGCCCTAGAAAACACAAATCCATCTTAGAAATTTATCCATCTGTGTAAGAATGTTCCTTTTCACTTAACTCCCTCTTCCTGATTAGACCTGGTTTGAAACCACAGTTAGCAGGTTTAGAGAGAGAAAGAAAAGTAGGATGTCACCTCTCTCTCCCACATCAAGTGGCCAGCAGAGGTGTAAGGAGGAAAGAGCAAATTTATCATGAAATCTAAATCAGAGGCTTGATTATAATTGAGACTGTACATTTTCAATAATTGCTTCAAGACTGTGTTGAGTCTTAAATAACTATCGAGTTTTCTATTGCCTAACATTGATTAGAAAAGTCACAGTATCCAAGTAAAACAAAATTCCTTTTAAAAATCAATCCTATGAGTTCTTGTTACTCCACATTCCAGTTACCTATAATCAATTGATTCTCAACTTAATATGTTTAATCTTGATATTAAGACAGACTCATTTAGTCAACTGCCTGACCAGTACATACAAGATATTCATATCTTGTGGAAGATAAATTTCTTTGCTCATCTGGAGTTAAGTCTTTTTATTTAGTATGATTGGACTAAATTTTGTCATGTGTTCATCTCCGGGCCAATACCATGAATTAGGAAAATGTCAAGTACTGATTTGCTTAAAAGTGGAGTCTTGTACCTGGCAAGGAGGAAAGCATTAACATGATTGATTATGACTAATTAGTATCACTCCTAAAAGTGAAAATGAAGCCAGCATCCAGGGAGTCAGCTGGACTAGTTGGGGAAGAGCTAAATATGTAAGTCAAAGCAGCATTATAGCATCAGGAGGGCTGGTGAAACGGATGGCATGAACTATCCACAGGACTCACCTTACTCTTTTCCCCTATATTTTGAACCCATTAAAATTCTACCCACTTCTCCTCCAATATCTATCTCTAATCTAAATACTTCTTCTCGCTCTATCCACCGTTAATCTATTAGTCTTAGCCACCATCAGCTCTTGCCATTCCTTAACTTTAATCCATTGTCTTTTATCTCAAGCTGCTCTCCTCTCCTTCGTTGTTGTTGTTAAATTTATTTGCTGTTATTGTTGTAGTAGTTGTAGAATCCATTCTATACGGAAAACGTGTTGCATTGTTGCATAAAAACTAAGGAGAACTATATTTTCTAAATTATTCCTCTTTCTCCTCAGATTTGCTATATTCTTCACCTTAGTTGTGTTGATTTCCCATTCTCCGTCCCTTTAATTTTGCTCATATCCATACACAAATACTGTGGTAGTTCCTTCCTTATCATTACCCATCTGTAACTCGAGCCAGCCACCGACCGGATAACAGAGTGGGGGTGGTGTGGAGGGAGGACATCTGGGGACAGGCACAGCTTTAGTTCAGGATCGTTGTCTGAAACACTAAGTCTCTTATGTCCATTATCCTTCAAGACATGGCTTCCTGAGGCTGTTTACATTCAGCTGGTTCACATGATACATAATAAAGTCTCCTAATTCTTGGGGTCTTTATGTTATGGTAACTGTTTTTCTTCCCTCTTTTGCTGCAATTCATTTTGGCAATCTCCTTTGGTAAAAACCTGTCTCAAATTGAAAAAACTGGTGGTGATTATAGTCTCTCTTCTTTAGTTCTAATTTTCCTTGCATTTATAATGTGCTAACCTGAGGCAAAACCCATATTTCTTCTATGACCACCCACCTCTATATTTTAGAGAATCACCGGATACATATTTAGGAACCTGATTCATACCTTTAGGGACACCTTAAGCTTCCCTTGCCCCCTCATATCCAAAGAGGAACATGTAAGCTCTTCATGTCTCTCCATATTTTGGTTCAAATTTCAGAGTACCTAAAGTTTTTTAATGTAATTTATGCATTGAAATTATGATCTCATTTCTGCTTCATTAAAGAAAGATTTATTTGTCTATATGTTGTCCATTTTACTTGATAGGAGTCAATGGAAGTAAAGAAAGTTAAAATATCCTCATGCTGTCAAGTTTAGACCTGCATTTATAATTTCTTGTTAGTACCAGTGACTAAGAATCATTTTTATAGTACAGAATCTCTTAAGCTAATATGATTATAACCATATACAATATTTAGGCTTTTACAAAATTTCTTTTATCCTGTTGGAAACAGTTATGGATCTCACTGCTTTCAATCTCAATTTGTAAAAATGCTCATCTTCAGTGCGATTTTCTATCTTACTGATAGTACAGCAAAGTGTCTCAAATAAAATACTATCTAGGGAGTTGTACTTAAAGTTTGGCTTCAAAATCCCATTTTTTTCTTCTTTAAAGGTCTTTCCTTGAAGACGTATTTACTTGGCTAAAATATGACTTGAGATTTACAGTTAACTCATGCAGGAAAATGTGTAGTCCAGCTTTATAAATATTCAAGACAGTAATAATGGGAAGAAATATAGAGAACATAGAGAATACCCTATATCTTATTAGTGGCCAGCGGTTCTTTTTACATTATGCTATAGATTAACTAGCTTATAGTAGGCATGGAAAAGAAGAAAGTATTTTCCATTGCAGAAACATAAAATGAATCCTAGTGTTTCCATTTCTACATATTTATATGTTCCCTGTGTTCTCAGGATTTATATTGAGAAAATGATATGTTCCTTTTTTGACATGCAGGACTTATTTAAATATTTTGAATCTCCAAGTTCCATCTGAAAAAGCTATCATTCATAGCCTTTTTTGTACATCCTCAATTTCTAAATGTAGATTACCAAACAAAATTCTTTGCCGTTTAACTTAGATGGTATGTATTATAGCCTTGTTCTAGCAGGTTTTATTATTATTTTTGACATAAACATATTTTTCTCAAATAGAATTCAAGAGGGATAAATTATCAAATTACCAAAATAATTTCATTATAAGGTAGTCTTGATGCATGGACTCTAAAGGTATAGGAGGCTCCAGTGTGATTCTCCTTTAATGACAGTGCTATTGCTGCTGACATCTGTTAGAATATGGTAACGGATAATGCTGCACTCCTTCCTGTAAGAGAGGAAATATGGTTGTTGATGTTTACAGGCTTCATCCCCCTTACAGCTCAACTTCCTTCCTTTATAAGAATCATGCCATCTCAGATTACTAACATGCCAGCTTGGTCTGCCTGTTGCTATGGTTTCCCAGCAGTCATTGGCTATGCCCTGTTGTTTGAAATTATGCTTAGGCATGTCCTCATAGAATTTCATCTTTCTCTGTGATTTTGGTAGTTCTCAGTTTTGCAATGAGCAGTAATCCATTTTTACACTGAGTTTATTTGACTGTAGCAGAATTGAATGTCTCAAAGAGTTGGTTGGCTCAGGCTTTGGGGAGACTGTCTTGCTAATGGCAGGCCCTGGACTTGTAATATTCCTACTGCTCATGGAGTCAAACATATGGCCTGATCCCTGAATCTGCTTTAACGCCCTCATGAATCTGCAACATGCTATTTACCTAAGATGAGATTCAAAGGTGACACAGCTGCTGGTTTCTTCTAAAAGCTTACCTTTTGTTCATTGTGACATGGTGGAAGTGCCGACATTTAGCAGCATCTGTGAAAATCTAGGCCTCACAGTCAAATTACAAATTATATACCACCACCATTCTATGGGCTATTAGCTTGGGCAGAAGCGTTTTGCTCTGCTGGTGTCATATTTTGTCAGCTAGTCTTTCTGGGAACATGCTGGCTTTCTTTATTTTGTTCTCCATTTCCTGAATGTCATGCTGTTTAATGAGATTTTGCCAAAATAGTAAAATTCAATAATCAATTTTTATTTTTCTATCTCCAATAAAGGTCTTATGCTCTTAATGCCATGATGCAGTCTCCCACTGATGGACGTCAGACTCATTATCATTATTAACATTATTGAATAACAATTACTAAACATTCATAAAGTAAAATCCTTTCAAAGAGAAGTGCAGAATCAAAGGAAAGAGGAGAATCTTGATGTTGATTTTTTGAATCAGATTATTTAATTTTTTTGGATTTCTTTTTGTACCCAAAATTAATTTTTATATGATACTCTTGGTAATGGTAGAGAATAAAGAGAAAAAACTGTGAAGATGGGGGAAATAAATGCAGGCTAAACAGTGGTATGATTAGTCGGATTAGGACACATCAATATTATATGAAGCTATACACTCACATACTTTGTACATATACACTCATATTAAAGCCTTAAAAATGATCTGTCAAGACATTTCTCTTGCTCTCAAATATATCTATCTCCAGTGCACGCTCAGTCACTCCCCAGGAGTGTCTTAGAATTAAATTTACAAGACTAGTTTTAGACGTGGAGAGAAAAAATTACAACCCCCATGTTTTTTAATTTGGCTGTGACTAGGAAGTATAACTTCATTATTGGTTAATAAAAAACCTTAAAAGAATGGTAGACTTTGACATAGGTAATTTGAGAGGACAACCCACGAGCCAGGGCATATACTCTGTTGAAGAACAGTTAAGAAAGAAGTTATCAAATATTTACATATTACCTCAACATTTAGGTTAAATTTAAATGTATTCTGTATCTTGGAATCATAAATTTGAGTTTCTCTCTAAGTTCATTTGTTAATCAGGGAAAAGAGTTTTCTTGGAATGTTGAAAAAATTGGTATTAATATCATCAAGGATTATTGATTTGTAACCTCTGTGTTTTAACCTCTAAAGGATGTCAGTTAGAAGAAATCACATTTATTAGGATATTTGTTATGTAAAACCATATTTACTCACTTAACGTTTTAAACCATGTCTCTATTAAGGGTACATTTTCACCACGACCGTGGTGACAAATTAGCTCAATTGAGCTGTAACAAAACCAATCTGTATAAAAAGACAGTACAGAATTTCTTTCAGGGAGGAACGTGGCTAAAGTTATATTTCTCCTCCTAGAATGTAACTACTAGTAAAATAAAGATGGCGTTGAAAGTGATATAGATTCTCAATTTGGGATCTCGTAGGGTTTTGAGAAGATTCACCTGGGCAAGGGCACTAACAGAGAGCTCTCTCCCAGACTCACTGTCTCAGCGCTGGTACCGCTGCCGTTGATGAAGTTCTGTCAATCAAGCTGCTTTTACGATGTACAGAATTTTGCATTATTTCATACGCACTTTCCTGCCTTTGCTATTTGGGTCTCTGCGGTGTATAACACGAAACTTAGAGACAGAAGTACTGGACTGTAGCCTCATTCTACCCTTCGCTTCCTCTGTGGCCTCAAATACGTCGCTTCAATTTTCTGATTCTCTGTTACCTGTAAAATGAAGCAGCATTTTGTGAGACTCAAACAGGGGTAAATTTTGACAACAACTTTAAACTGTAAAGTAAAAACACAGTGTTAATTGCTAATTTAACAGCTGTGGAGTATTATCTCATGGTTTTCTGAGGATGGCATGTATTCCAAAGTTGAAACTTTCTTGCAGAAAACAAGACCATACTTATTATACTCTAGATATGAAAAAATTCTCTTTGTCGCCACAAAAAAATGTAGAAATTTAGATGAATGAATATAACCATTTTAAGAGAAAAATACATTATTTTCTCCAAAAATTTTCCTTTGTCTATTTGTAAGCCATTTTCTGCTTCTGCTTCCAGGCTCTCAACATAACTCAATGCTTTTGGAATTTTTATTGTTTCAGCTTAACCACATTTCTCTTCATCAGAGCAATCCATAGTCATTGTAATGGCATAAAATATAAATAAATGTAAATAAACTGAAAAACAACCTATTACATTGGAAAGAATATGGACTAAAGAGTCCAACAGCTTTGAGTTCAAATTCCAATACTTCTATATTCTTATCCTGAACTTTGGGAAAACTTATTAAATGATTTTGTGCCTTGATTTTTTAATTATGTGATAAGGACAATAATATCCGTTTTTCCAAGATATTCTGTGTGGATAATATGAGATAATACACATAAACCATCTTCCATAATGCATGGCACATAAGTACTTAATAAATGACAGCTTTTATCATCGCAAGATTCCCATTTCCATGGACCTATTGTTAATATTCTTATTTCTTTGCTTAACATTTTAAAAGTGCTTTTTTAGCTATAATAAAATCAGAAAATTAAACTTTTGAAAAACACTTAAAAGTTATCAATCCTCCAAACTTTCTTTCTTTATTGCATGCCTGCTTAGTCTTCTAGTTCCCATTTTCATATAACTTTTTCTTAAATAACGATTCCCAGGCATTTTTGTTTTGCCTTCTAGGTATGCTTTTTTTCTCCACAAAGCACCAGTACACAGTTGGATATCCCAGTTGTAAGTCCTTCCACTTCTTCCACGTGGGATGCCGCCATGGCCTGGCTTGACAAGAGGTGCGTAGATCCACGCCCAGGATCCAAACCTGGGAATCCTGGGCTGCTGAAGTGGAGAGTGCGACCTAACTACTACACCACTACGTCAGCTCCCTAGGTAAGCTTTTGTTTCTTAATTTCATATCCAAAATGTAGAACCCAGAGTTAGATATACTATACTTTAAGTGGTTGAACTCGTGAATGTTGAAATGGAATTAATCTCTCTCTTTGTCTAGATAACGTATTTGTATTGACAGAACTTTTTTTCCAACTTCCATTTTCATCCTAAAAACCACAGGAGACTGACTTCCGGTTAAGCCTGAATTCACGGAAGCACCCTACCTGCCACCCCTCAAAGAGCTGTCAGTCTTCTCTCACCTAATATCTATGTTTTTAAATTGCAAATATAAATACAAAACGTTATATTTATTCTTAATAAACTTTGCCTTGTTTTAGCTCATAATTCTAGCCTAATTTTATATACTTTTATTCTTATCCTGTCATTGAATATTTTAACAATCCTTCCTGCTTTGTAACATTGACTGAATGCTTTATATATCTTTAGAAATACTTGACTCTAAAAAAAGTTAAATAGAATAAAGCTCAAATATAATTCTATGACATACTTCTAGAGCAATTTCTTCAGGTTGGCAATGTTTAATTAATAAATGCCATTTTTTGAGAGAGTTGCTCAAATAGCCCTCAATCCACATGCTTATAATATAATCCAGAGTCCATTTCCCTGCCTTATCCATAATACTGAGAATGTGAACTAAAATAAAAACATGCCATTTATAGAGCAGTCACTTCATCCATTGGTCTAAAGACCCAATCAGGATGTAGCAAGTCAACTTAATTTTTACATGATGTCTTTCAGCAAGGATGGTAGTTAATATTACTGTTGTATTCCTTAACAAATCACTTATTTAATAATTTGGTGTGGAATTTTTATCTTGATATCAAAGATATTGGGTTGATATGATAGATTCTAGATTCAATTACTTTTTCTATTAAGGAATTCATTTTTACTTCATTTATTTTTATTTCCCCAAATATCATATTATTGTTTTTATTTTATAAAAATGTGCGAAGTCCAAGGATGATGCAGCGTTGAACTGGATAGACAAGTTCCTTTTCCTCATGAAATTTATATTACGGGGTATTAGATAGGCAATAAATGTATCACCTTTATACACAAATAAAGGAAATCTAGAAGGAAGTGGCATTAGAAAGGAAAAGAACAGATTGCTATGAGAAATGATAATAGGGGTAGTTTTGCATAGGTAAATGGTTAGGCAATGACTATCTAAGGGAGAAATATTTTAGATTAAAAGGGGCCAGCTAAGTGAAGAAACAGGAAAAGAAAATTTCAGGCAGAGAAAACAGTGCAAAGCCTCTGGACAGAAAATATTTTATCTTTTCTGGAGTGCGTTAGAGATCCAGGTGACTAAAGTGTGGTAAAGAGGGGAAGAGCAGCATGAGATGAAGTTGGAGATGTAGTCAGGAGTCAGATCTCCAAGGGGCTGGAAGCCCTCTGACAAGATTAGATTTTACTGTGTAAAGTGGGACTCCATTAATAGACTCTAAATGGGCAGTGACAGGATCAACAGAGCTTTTCAAAGTGACTATTCTGGCTGTTGTGAACAGACAGGATTGGTAGAATGCACAAGAACAAGAGAAGAAGACAGACTAGTTAGGAACATTTGGAATATCCCAATGAAGATATAAGGAATGAACGATTTTAGTTCAATTTGCCCATGAGAAAACATGCATCAATTACAAAATGACCGAATCTTTAAAAATAATTCTTAAATATGCTGAAGGATCAATACGCTGAATGGTCAGTTTGCCAAATTTACCAATTTACTGGAAAAAGTGATTTATTCATAAAGTTTAGAGATATTTTGATTGAAATGGATGGTTTTAATAAACCTTGAAGATTTCTGAGATGTTTTAGTCAAGCAATTTCTTTTAATTTATTTTTGTACACAGTTTATTTTTTATTTATTATGAGCCATTTCACTCTGACAAGCCAACATCTAGTGTATTCCTGATTGTTTTACTCTCCTCTGGTCTGGGAATGAGAATACCTTCTGTATTTTTAATGCCAAATCTTGGGCATGTGTTCAATATTGGGACTTTATTGAAAGACTTAGTTTCTACCTTCTGAAAAGTGCCAGTCACAAATCCATCAATAAGTTCAGTCAAGTTAATATTTGAGAATATCTTAAGGACTGACATATGAATCACCCTTAAAATAGACATTTAAATAAGCTTCACCAACGAATTTACTGCAACACAGTTGAAGTAAGATTTGGCAGTATTAAAACTACTGTGAATCAATTCATCTAAGAGATAATTTAAGAATCCTCAAAATCTTTTGAAACCAATCATGTATTACAAGACACTGGAAACTATATAAATATTTAATATAAATGTATTTGAGTGAATTTGCATTTTTGTCGTTGGATTTTTATGAATTAGCTTTTAGACAATTGATTTTATGCTAATTTATTTATTAAAAAATAACGTTTTGGTAAATTGGTTATTTGGCTTGAACTCTAATAGCGGCAAAGTAAATTGAGGGGAGTAGATATAATACTTTGGTTGGAGAGATGACAAGATTTGATCCTGGGCTGCATTTGAAAGATTAGAGGAAAGAAAAGATCGATGGTTACTTCTATAGTTTGGAGTTTGAAGACATCGTGAGTGCTAGCACTATTCACTGAGATAGGGAAACTGGGGGCAGAGCCATGTTCACTGGCAAGGGGAAGAAATATTTCCAAACTGATAATTTTTATATCCTTAGGATGCTAGTATAATAAGCTTGTGAAGATGTGAAGTAGACAGTAGGATACACCAGGCTGAATCTAACAGGAGAGGACTCGCATGGAGATAAAATTTAAGAGTCATTAGAATACAGACGGCAATGAAAACCAAGGTTGGGAGATGTAGATAGAGGCGCTCGGATTCACCTCTGAGGTTCTGCAACATTTAGATCGTGTGTAGAAGTAATATAGTTGAGAAAGGAGCAGCCAGTGCGATGTGCTGCTGCTAAAAATAAGAGTTTTTCATGAAGGGTAGAGTTGTGAAGTGTGTCTTATAAATTAATAAAAAGTTTTATCCATGCCATCCCATTTGATCTTCACTTCCTTTCTTTTTTTTTTTTGAGGTTTCCACTTCATGTTATTACTCGAACTTTCTGTGCTTTGTTTTATAAATAAGTGAATACATACATGCATATATACACACACAGTGTGTATGTGTGTGATTATGTCTACAGTTTACTTCATTCCTTTTTTTTTAAAGGTTGGCACCTGAGCTAACATCTGTTGCCAATCTTCCTTTGTTTTTTTCCTTCTTCTTCTTCTCCTCAAAGCTCCCCAATTAGTAGTTGTATATTCTAGTTGTAGGTCCTTCTGGTTGCGCTCTACTTCATTCTTAATCATGAATTCATTAATGGCAGGTACTCCGCCATTCATCTTTCTATGCCCTACCCCGTATCTGGAACATAGAAAATACTCAGAAATATTTGTTGAATTGTATCGTATTATTTCTACTAATAACTTCATCTCAGCCACCATCAAGATACAAATATGAATATTGATGAAACATGTAAGTGCACCTTGCATATTCAAGCCAAAGGCAAGAGTATATTTCAATGCTTACTGGACATTTTAATCTTCACACCTGAAAATCAAGTATAACTTTTTTGGTCAAATACACATTGTTTCTTTTTTGTTTATCTCTAAACTTATTTCTTTGACTTTTTATGAACATCTCTTGAAATGACACAGTTAAATCACAAATGCTGAACTCAGAGCAGAAAATTTGCAAAAAGTCCTGTCTACTGGCTCACCAGCTACTGATCTGAAACTGTGACCTGCACCTGGAGTGCTAAAATTGATTTGACTCACCTTGCATGTGTCATCAAGATCGTGCATTTTGAACCATTACTTAAGATTTTGTTGTAAAATGTTGGAGCTGCAGTCCGTGAGAATGACTGGTTTTCTGAGAAGCTTCTCGGCTCATTTGCATGTAGACAAAGGCCATGGGTAAGCCCCACAACAAATCTATGAACTTGGCATCTTGCCATGATAGGAGCAAAAATCCTAGAGATCTGTGGATTCTTGAGATTGAAATATTCACTGAGACAATGTAAACGGGAATGAGTTTCGTTTTGTGAGCTAAAGTAATAAAATCATAGAAGAATGTAGCCTAGTATATACGAGAAAAATTTAAAAAAATTAGAATGGGAATGAGTCTTCAAAATCAGTAAGTGTACCCCAAAAGACATGTATTTAAATTGGCTTTAAATGAAAATCTACATGCAATAGGTTTTCTAACATTTCAACCTCATTTTTCAAGGTTGTATTATCAAAAACCATGAAACACCAGCATTAACGTGAATCTTAGAGGTCCTATCTGACTCAGAGGAGGAAGGCCACAGGGTGTGAGGCACTATTGGGGGAAGGAGCAGGGAGAGCTGTGTTCATATGTCAACTTACATTGTTTTTGTACCAAAACACGTGCTTCTCAAAGAGGAGATGAAAGCTTTTATCCCAGTCTAGTTCAGTACCTTGACAGTGGCCAATAAATAATAATAAGATTGCTAGAGGATTACTGCTTTTAATGATACATGAAATTCAGGTAACAACAACAAAACATTCCTTTTTGTATGGCTTTGTCGTGTATAATATGACTAATAATAGCGGCATATCAACCTAATTTTAAAACTGGTCTTCCCTGCCTAACTACACACTGGGAGAAGCTAGAAAGGAGTGTCAGGGGCATATGGCTGAGAATTCAAAAGTTAACATTTGAAAATTGATCAGCCACAAAGAGTACCATTTCATATAAAGCTATATTCAATATATTCGAATTGCTGATATTTATTCCTCATCTTTTCCTACGAATTTTGCAAAACAAAAAGAGAGAGTCATTCAAAGTGGACAAAACAAAACTCAGCTTTTGGTTTCGTATCTTTAAAGTATGTGAATCCCCTATAATAACTCCCATTAGCACTAATGGAAATTTGCATGTAATAAATCCTCTGGTGGCTGGAGAATAGACCACAGCCTTCTTAAACTGTCTGGTGTCTTTACCCCTGGGTCTCTCAGAAGTGATGAGCCATCAGATACAGTGTTCCTGGAAAGGAATAGGAAGATAATTAGAGTATCTCTAAGTTTCTGCCTTTTCATATAACTGTTATTTTTTTTTTTCCAGAAGTGCATGCACACATATCTTAATCCTCCCACACAGCTACACTTCAAAAAAGCTCAGAAAAAATATACTGGATCACATGAGGGGGACTATAGTTAGTACTTATGAGAGTCTTATAAGGATTTTCTATAAATATAATTACAATTGGTTATAAAAGGGGTTAGATAAGGTTATTTATATCTTTAAGTAGTAATATCTGTTTAACTTTAAAATGACCATTTTTATCGATTAACTTAAAACTGGAAAAAATCTGCTAGGTATATTTTAGTGCATCCATGTTTTATTTTATAGGAAAATTAAATATAACCTAGTATTACTCTTGTACCTCATATAAGTGAAATCATATAGTATTTGTTTTTGGTTTTTTTTTTAGGTTTGGCCCTGAGCTAACATCTGCTGCCAATCTTCCTCTTTTTTTCTTTTCTCTCCAAAGCCCCAGTACATAATTGTATATCCTAGTTGTATGGTATTGGTATTTTTGTGACTGGCTTATTTCACTTATCATAACATCTTCAAGGTTCATCCATGTTGTAGCATGTGTCAGAATTTCCTTCATTTTTGAGGCTGAATAACATTTATGGCTGAATAATATGAGTATGTACATTCTGTATATTTATTCATTCATTCATTGATGGACATTTGCGTGGCTTCCACATTTAGCTATAATGATGCTATAAACATGGTATCAAATATCTCTTTGACCCTGCTTTCAATTATCTGGATATATACCCAGAAGTGGAATTGCTGGATCATATGGTAATTCTATTTTTTAACTTTTTTTGGAACTGCCATACTGTTTTCCACAGCAGCTACACAGTTTTACATTCCCACTAACAGGGCACAGGGGTTCTAATTTCTTGACATCCTTGTCAACACTTGTTATTTTTTGTCTTTTTGATAGTAGCCATCCTAACGGGTGTGAGGTGGTATCTCATTGTGTTTTTGATTTATATTTCCCTAAGGACTGGTCATGTTAAGCATCTTTTCATGAGGACTCATTAGATTTTTTAAGCTCCTTTATTTTCCCAACAACTCTTCTACTTCTAGGGAGCTTCACCTGGCGTACACATTGACTCCAGCTCTGTGTTTAATTTCTCATCTCACTCATGGGTACCATGGCCCCTTCTTACTTCTTCCTTGTTTATATTCTGCATTCTATCATTTCACAGTTTGCTGTAGTCCATACTTAATTTTTTTCTGCTTTTTCCAATGTCTAGAGGTTTTATTACGTGAAAAATTAAGTAAAATGGTAATATTGCAAGTGTAATAATGTCAGAGTGTCTGCTTTTATTGATAGAATTTTTTTCCTAATGACTGTAAAGCACATTTATTCATAAACTTAATGAATCTGAATCTGAACTTCTGATCTTTCCTAATAAGCCTGTCTCTCCTACAATCTTCCTCAGTGTGGCATCTCAATTCCTCGGGTAGCAATCTGTTAAGTAACATGATTAAAGAGTATCAGATGTGAGACAGAGCCTTGAAAATAGAGTGATTTGTTTACAGTTCTTGTTTCACAGCTTAACAGAACGAGGGCTGAAGTTTCCTCAGGTATAAATGGGGACAGCAATCAAGCCCATGAAGCCCTGGCTCTGAACAGACGTGTGGCACTGAGTAAGTGCTCACTAAAAGTTAGCCATGCTTCTCAAATATTTAAAGGCAGTCCTCATATCAGTTATTCTGTTGCCGTCTGTATAAAAATATTGATATATTTCAAATTTTCTAACATTTCAGAATGTGTAATTCCTCCTTGAGAGAGGATTTCAAGTGTTGAGGAAATACAAAGATAATTTACCAGTTTACATATTCCAAGATTGTATCAGAAAATATAGCATCATATTTTTAATCACGACAATGTTACACATGAGAGACTAATGAGGAAAAGAGAATGGAAGAGAAGATATCAGTTAAGAAGCTGCAACAATATTTCAAGTGAGAATTAGTAAGGCCTAAACAAAAGAAATGAATTGGAGAAGTAGGCACATCTCTGAAAAGTAGGAGGAAATTCAACAGGATTTGGAGATGACTTTATTTGGGAAACAATGGAAAG
This sequence comes from Equus quagga, assembly GCF_021613505.1. NCBI lineage: Eukaryota > Metazoa > Chordata > Mammalia > Perissodactyla > Equidae > Equus > Equus quagga. The sequence goes on from NC_060281.1 coordinate 8,424,887, forward strand.
GAGGATTCAGTAGGATTGTTTGCTGCTGTCTGAGTGTGCCTCTCACTTGCAGGGCTTTTAAGAAAATAGAGAAGAAAGGAGCATTAACAAATTTGGGAGGAATGGAAATGCACTAATTTTGCCCTCCCTGAGTTTGGAGTGCTGAAAGAATTTCTGGGAAGAGAAGTGCAAGGCCTAGATCTGGGGCAGAGGTAGGGGCCAGGAAATAGATTTGGCAGGCATGAGAGTTGAAGCCACAAATGTGCATGAAATATAGGAAAAATAAATACAAAAGAAACAAAAGATAAGCCAAGCAGAGATATGCCTGTGACAAATTTAGGTGATAAAGAAGAGAAACTGGAAACAGGAAAACAGTTGACAGAGAGGTCCAAGAGGCATCAGGAGGAAGCACTGTTTTGCAAGACAAGAAAGAAGAGAGTTTCAAGCCAGAAGTGAGAAAAAGTGAAGTGATATAAAATACTGAAAGATATAAAATGAAGATTAATAAAAGATCTTTGAAATCAGTAACCCAAACTCTGTAAAGAAGTTCAGTAGAGACATAAGCCAAAGTGTATGAAATTTTTAAATGTCTCAATTTTTATATATCCCACTTATATCAGCCTTTATTGTTGCCTTTGGGATACTCTGAATAATTCATGCCCTAGATAACATTAGACACATTTCAAAACTACGTTTCTTCAAGAAACTGAAATAATCCTTCAGATTGCTAATGTTTCTTGTTTGTTTTGGTGAGGAAGATTGAGCTAACATCTGTTGCCAATCTTTCTCCTTTTGCTTGAGGAAAATTGTCCCTGAGGTAACATCTGTGCCAGTCTTCCTCTATTTTTTATATGTGGGATGCCACCACGGCATGGCTTGATGAGCGGTGTGTAGGTCCACACCTGGAATCCAAAACTGCAAACTCCAGGCCACGGAAGTGGAGCACACGAACTTAACCACTACACCACCCGGCTGACCCTCCCGATTGCTAATGTTTTGTTTGAGAATACTATGGCCCTGTGAATATTTTACATATGTCTAATCTATTTGCCATGAGTACGGAAAATGTGAATTAATCACTTATTTTAACCAAAATTGATGCCAAATTATTATGGTATAAGAAATTTTACTGGGAATTTTTCTACTTATTAAGAAACATAAGAATATTTAATAATATGTGCAATATATACACACAAACACAATTGCTATATTCCTTTTGGGCTCTTCTTTTTCCAAAATAGCCAATTATGATAAAAGTTTAGAAAGTAAGCTTGGCAAAATACCAGACACTATTGGGCATAGAGAGAAGATGGTAGTGCCTTGGGTATAAAGAAGAGCAATGGGCAGGTGCCTTAAGGGTGAAGAGCTGACAAAGTCCTGGACTTTTAGAAATATATGGCATGCAAGATTATTCTGGAATCCTACCTGCAGATTCAATGCAACCTTAAGAGTTTTAGGAAACAAACGCCAGCTGTTATATAATCAGCACAGAGCAGACTGGAACTCAGATCATCTTCAGTCCTTGTCACATTATGTGGGACAATGATGACCTCGAACAAACCATATTTCAGGCTCTATTTTAGGCTTGATCTGCACTTTAGTTTGTGTCTTAAGAAACAATTGATTAGGTGGCTTTGCGGCTAATCACTTCTGAAGTGAGAATTTACTAGTTCTTAGAAAATAATGAACTTTTGTAGGCCCAATTTCTCTACTAAAAACTTTCAAAAAGATCCTAAAATCAAAGACAAAGTTGTAAAAATTGTGCTTATATTTTAAGTAACAATATCCACTTCTAACTATGAAAACCAAAAATTGTGGAATTGTCTCAGTCTGCTAGGGCCGCCATAGCAAAATACCACATACTGCTTGACTTCAATGACAGACACTTATTTTCTGGCAATTCTGAAAATCTAGAAGTCCAAGATCCAGGTGTCAGCAGGGTTAGCTTCTGGTGAGATCTCTCTTCCTGGCTGCAGACAGCTTGCTTCTCACTGGGTCCTCACCCAGGGACAGCGAGATCTCTGGTATCTTGTCCTCTTCTTTTAAGGACATTGTCCTATGGGATCAGGGCCCCATCCTTTTGACATCATTTAACCCTAATTACCTCCTTAAAGACCCTATCTCCAAACACAGTTGCATTGCAGGTTAAGGTTTCTATCTAGAATTTTGGAGGACACAATGCACTCCATAACAGAAGGGATCCATCTGATATAGAACTTCTTTCTGACAAAAATGGGAAATTTCAAAGATTAATAAACTCTCTTATATCTGACCTGTTAACTAAAACTCTGGATAAAAGAAAGGCTAAGTACCAATTGTAATATATTTATAAAAATATTCTATTGCCTTAGGCAGACCATCACCATGTCCTAATTCATCTTTAGTCAAAACTTAGAAAATTATTGATTTGTATTAATTCTGACACACATGGCAGTAGACAACAGCAATGATAGATGGTGTACACTTAAGTAGTAATTATGTGTTAAGCAGGGATAGTGGTGGTGAACTTTCAATTATTTATAATTGAGTCTCTAGCTATACCAGCATCAGTTAAGAAAAGTCCATGATGTGGAGTCATGCATATAAATAATGCATCTTCCCCACATTAAAGATTAGTGTCGACAGTATTCCCTCTAAAACATCATGCATGGGAAAGTTCTTCAATATTAATATGTCTATTCAAATTCATCTGTAATTTTTAATAGATATTTCAACATTTACTTTCTAATAAATCTATTTATTCCCCAAAAAACAGACGATTAAAGAGCTTAAAAATAAAGAAACTAGAAAATATTTATTTAAATGACATTTCATTTACATGTGTACTTCTTTTAAACATGTTTAACAACAATAAAATGATATTTAAATGTACTAGTAGAGCTTGCTAACCAATCTTTTTGTGGAAAATTCAATATTCAAAGTGAACATTTTACAGAATATCTGGTTTGTAATTTCAGTGGCCATAGCAGTTTCCTAGTAGCAAAAATTATTTTTAAAACAATGTTTAATACAATAAACATATATACGCACAAAGTCCATAAAGGGAAACAAGAGAATTATCCATAAGCCCATTACTCAGGCAATCCATATTGATTTGTTAAAATGAAAGTATCAAGTCCATATAATTAGAAAATTTAACAAAGAACAAGTAAAACCCTCCCTATCCCAAACCTGCACCCATTTACTCTTTCAGTCACACCTACTTTACGAATTTCTGTTCTTACATTTTATTATACGTAGCAGTACATTAATTTGAACCATATGAGATTGCTAATTGTTGACCAGCAATTTTATGTGACTCAAACTAATACACGTGATCCTATATCTTGTTTTTTTATTTGAACATATACTTTAGAGTTCTTTCCATATTAGAAAATAGAATATTGTATTTAGATTAAAAATTATTATACAGATATAATAGATTTAATTTGACTGATGCTCTTTTCATGAAAATTTATGGTTCTTTTTGCTACTGCCACCTTTATAGATGTATCTTTATGTATGTATACATATATAGTTATACATATACAGCTATACATATATATGTATACAATATATATTCATATATAACATACATATGTACATATATAACATATGTTTGTAACATACATAAATGACATATATAGTTAAACACCTAATAGTGAAACTGTTGTATCAAAATGATGCACATTTTGGGGGCCAGCCCCATGGCTGAGTGGTTAAGTTCACACACTCCGCTTTGGTGGCCTGGGGTTCACCGGTTCAGATCTTCAGCGCGTATCTACATACCACTCATCAAGCTATGCTGTGGTGACAACCCACATAAAAGAACTAGAATGACCCACGACTAGGATATACAACTTTGTACTTGGGCTTTGGGGAGAAAAAAAAAAAGAGGAGGATTGGCAACAGATGTTAGCTCAGGGCCAATCTTCCTTAAAAACAAACAAAAACAAAAAAAACAGCTACTTAAAAATGATACACATTTTAGATTTTTATAGATACACTTAAATTACTCCTCAAAATTGTTGTAGTACTTTATACTACCACAAACTCACAAAAATGCTTCCCCCATTGCACACACGCACACCTTTGCCAGAACCAGGTATTGCTCACGATTGATAAATATTAGCATCTCATTTCTTTAGTTATGAGTGAGCTTGAACATTTTTTCATGTGTATTCACTTATCATTTGTGTTTCTATTTCTCTTTTAGTTTATTGCCTATTCATATACTTTACTCCTTTTAACTTACTGATTTGTACAACATTGATTTTCATAACTGATTGTAAACCCCTTGTAAGGCAATTGGTGCCTTATTTCTCATACATCTATAATTTTTCTGATTTTGTTTTCAACCACTCTGAAATCACAAATTTATCCAGACTTGCTTTTAGAAAACTTGGGTTCATTTTTACGTTCAAATCTTTGATCCAGCAAGAATTTATTTTGATATAGAGGTGAAGCTGGCAATCAGCTTTATATTTCTTTCCAAAAGATCTATTGTCACTACTGTAAATGACCCATCCTTCTTGTTAGCACACACCTCACCAAATTCTCTCATTGTTTTACACAGACTTTTTTTAACTTGATAATCTTGGGTTTTCTGAGTAAACAAATATATCACAAATAATGGTAATTTTGGCAGATGAAACACTGACAGTATAGAAAAAGAAGCTTGAGAATAAAAATTTAAAAATTGTATTAATTCCATGATAATGATTGAATTCTCTAGAGGATAAAATTTATAAAAGGTATAGGTTTAAAGATTAACCTTTCAAGAATACCAAGTATCAGTTTACATTTAATATTGAACAAGGTACGAAAAACAAGGTAGAAGTTTCTCTTATAGGGGTAGGAAGGAACCATAAGAGCATACTGTCGCATAAGTCAGAGAACTTGAGGAAGTGGAAATTGAGACAAAAACACTAAAACTGGCAAGAAAAGCAATTTGAATTCAGTTACATGCACAAAATTATCAGAGAAGATCACGGAAGGAATGGTATGAGTAAAGAGTGTCTGAGTTTGTAGGTTATTCTTTCTAGAAGTTTGAGATGAAAGGGAAAGAGAGAAAATATTGCAAACCATCTTTGAGTTAAGCAAAGATGTTTTAAATCTGGATGGAGACTTGTGCAATTTTAAAGGCAAAATAGAAGCCAGAGGAGGAGCAGTGGTTGAATGAGAAAGTCTGAGAGCAAGGGAGGAGTGACAGACAGTCCTCGAGAAATCAGGAAGGAGTCAAAGCCATGGTATAGCTATGATTTTGAGGAAAATAGGAGCCAGCCAGGACAGAATGCCAAAGTAAATTATCTTCTCTTCTTCCGCAGGGTGAGGCTTGGCATGCGGAGACGCTGAAACAACTGATGTGAAAATTAGCTGAATGACGTCTTAACTGACTGAAGTATGAATGTAAACATTCTAACAAAGCCCCAAAAATAGCAATACTACCTAGCAAATATCCATGATCTTCGTGGGAAAAATAACACAAAGTTAAGAGAAAAATATTTTAAGTATTGCTAATGGGGATTTATGCAAAATTAAGGGCAAAATTTAAACCTATGAATGCCATAGTAACACAGAGAGTCAGTCTCAAGTAACCTGAACTTGTGCATATGAAATTCTTCCTCAGAAATCAAATTGTTAAAACACCAAATTCTAAAGATTAGGAGCATTGAGTTTGTTATCTGTTAGGTACCTGCCATACTTTCATAGGCTGACAAATCATATCATTTTATCAGTAAGTATATTCAGGTACCTACACCTGTCAGGCCATTTTTGTATTCTTTGTAGGCACTAATGAGCTTTACTTCTTCCATATAGATATATATATACATATCTTTCATATATACATATTATATATATATCAACAAATAAAAATCCATCATGAATATGTCCCATAAAGGTCTTCTGCTAAATGCAGTTTCCAAAACAATACTGCATTCATCTTTTATCCAGAGTAAACTTAATCATTAATGGCGGCTTTCAGGAAATCGTACCAAAGCAACTTTAAACTAATGCTTCCTCTCTTTTTTGCAATTTTTGGATACATAGTTTAAATTTCCCTGTATTCCGTATTAGGTGATATTTATTTTACTTTGATTGGATTGAAAACTGATTTGATTGCTCTATTTCCTGACCATTTCAGAGTAATTTTCAGAGTCTAACTGAACAAACATATCTTGTTAGTCTTCCCCTGAGCTGTAATAATTCAAATAACTCTATTCGTACATAAATACAAAGGAAAATTCAATCTAAAAGAGAAATGTAGCCAGACAAAGGGTCACTGTATTTTAAGAATTATTTTTCCTGAAATCTGACCGGCATTTAATTAGATAAAGAAGAAAACCAGACAATGAGGAACTTGGTAGCATTATCTCTTACATTTGACAATACTTGCCATAAATTTAAGCCGTTTCCTAAAGGAAAATTGCCATTGCTTTCGATTCTCCATAGATCAATGTAAATTCTCCATTTGGGGAGACCACTCGGTCTCATTATAGTTTATGAACCCCTCAAAAGAGACCATGAGAAAACAGAAGACATTGACATATCCAGGGTATGAACTCTTCATCCGTTTACAATTTTACAATTGAAAATAAAACGTACTGCGTGTATTCGTGTGTCTTTTTATCAAATTCTTGAATGTAAAATAACTCTATTTTTGGTCTTTTATAATTTTCAGGATGTTGGAGTTTTAAGATGTAATAGGATGTCCACCCCTCTCTGGAGGCTGCAGCTTTCATGAGAACAGACAGGTATGTTGAGAGCTACTAGAGTCAGCCTTGACCTCTGGAGTTCCCAAGAACTCTGCCATTGAGGACCTATGTTTCTCAAAATAATGCAGCATTTATCTTTTTATGCAAAGCAAACTCAGACATTAATGGAGGCTTTCAGATAATGATGACGAAGCGATTGAGCCCTATTTTTTAGAGGCTTACGAGAGTTCTGTTTATTTTTTAAGTGCTGAAAACACGTTGCTCTGATTAATAATCTCCATGGGCCCCCTAGGAACTTAATATTCAAGTTCAGGTTTTCATTGATGAGGGATTTCCCACTTTTCGTTTTAAATGTAATTAATTATTTCCATGTACATGCTGTTAATATTACGACATTTTGTGTTTCATACTGAAGAGACAGTTCAATGGAGGGCTTTCCCATAGTTGCCTTTGATCTTTATCTTAAAGAGCTCCTTGTAGCAGAAGCTTAATAATTTAGAGCCACAACCTTGACAAAAATCAGGAAGGAAAATAACATTAGAAGAGGAGATAATAAGGTGAAAATAAGTAAATGTAGAGTTATATACCCTTCTTAAATAATAAGCTCTCAGGGGTTGTTGGTTGAAGAGATTATGCTGGGAGTATTAGGAGAATTGTAGATGATATGCCTGCAGCTTATAAATTTCACAGGAAGCAGAGACAGCCTGCTTCAGAATTGGGCCACAGATGCCCAGTGTGGATGTGGGAAGTACAGATAGTGAGGGATAGAAAGAAGGGGAAATCCTACATTTCAGGAGTGCTGAACTGTTCAAATCCTTTCTGACAGCTCCTATTCACCAATATCCAAACAAAAATCCCAGATGCTCTTATCTACTGGGCAAAAGGGTGATACAGGCAGTAAGAAGACAAAGGAAGCCATCCAAACGGTGAGGTGACATCTGGATGGCTCCTCCAAGGCAGTTTTTGGAATTCCAGAGAATTATCTTTCAATTCAAACATCTAACACTAAGATTAACTCAGCCTTGAGAACAGAGCTTCAAATAAATATTTGGATTTTCTGGACTACAGGCTGTTTTTTTTAATAATGGATAGAATAGGGAAAAGAAAGATAAAAGGAAATAGGATTATATGATATACTCAGAAAAAAATCCTTGCAATGAATTATTCAGTAATGTGATTCTTTTTCGTATAATTTCTTATATTTAGAAACAAATGAAGCTAATAATCTTCACTTATTGAAATATTTTCTACCTATTCCCTTGTATAGTTTATATTTCTAAAAATCTGGCAACTAGGCTAAATTACTTCTCTATGATTCTTCCAGCTTTTTGAGTTAGCATAAATTTTGTATTCAAATTCATACTGGAAACCCACATTCCTTCAATAATGTATACAAGCTAATATGTTCATATTCCCCCAGGAATCAATCCTATTCCTGAAAATATGAAGAGATTGGAAGTTAATTCATGACATCGTGAAGTAAGTTCTATCACGCACTAATAACAGAACAAAGAGCTGGGACGGGAGATGAAATTCTGTAAAATTATATCCTTCTATCAACAAATAATCTTTAAGCACTGATTTTATGCCAGGTGGTTTGTTAAGTTCTATGAAATATAAAAAATGCAGCTCCTACTATTAAAGAATATTACCAATGACTTCGTTCTGATTCCCCTCTTTTCTGACCTTGACTGTTAGAATAATTATCTAACTGTACTTTCTTCATCCAGCTCTTTCTCCTTTAAAGTCACCTGAGTTCTCAAATCACACTGTGCTTAAAATTTTTCTGTGTCCTCCTTGCCCTAAGCCTCTTAACACACAGTCCAAGATTTTCAATATGTGATTCCAGGTGGCTTCTCCAGCTTTACCTTTACCAACATCTCTCCCATGTACACTACACACCCACATCACCAAAACACTCATTCTACAAGAATTTTGTGATTTTGTAGCTATTCCCTTGACCTGACATGCCTTTATCCATTTATAAGTGTCTTCTTATCCATCAAATTCAAATTCAAATTCTACCTCTTCCAAGAAGTCTTCTCTCACCTCTTTCTGTCTTGACGGAAATATTTTCTGTTCTGTGTTCCAATACTGCCTCGTAAGTTATGGTATTATTTCATTCTTCTCTTGCATCATATTTAATTGCTTACTTGTCCCCCCATTGCCTTGAAACTGTTTCAATTGTTATTTATTAGTTTTTTTGTTGGTACAGATGTCTTCCATTGAGGACCACTTAAAATCCTTTTTTTCAGGCATAAAAATATTATGTCAATGAATAGAGGTCTTTCCCTTTAGGTTCTTCATTACACTAAGGCAGGACCACATCGTAATAACCTTTACCTTAGTCAATATATCTATATACTAATAGAATTGAAGGTAGTGTAACTGAATTGTTTTCAGCACCAATTAAACGGAAAATGCCTCAGAAGGAATATTTATAAAGAAAGAAGGAAACCTGAAGTTTGCTATGCAAATTAGTACTAAAAGTAAAACTCTTTGAGTAATAAGTCATTTTGTAAGTTTACGTTTTGTTGGACACAATTTGTGTTTCAAATTATGGAGGGATTGAAAGCTATAAGAGGAGGAGTAATTTCTGATACAATAAAACATTACCAAAGCAAGTGTTTATTTTACAAAGATTCAAGGGATTATTTAATCCCAGGTACTTTTGTGTAAATATTACTGGTTCTGGCTAAGGAATGAGAAATTAGCAGAGAGAAAATAAAGGAGCACAAATGTACACCAGACTTAAAAAATATCAGAATGAGAAAGATGATGGTTTATCTAATTAAGTGTTCCGAGCACACTCGATGGCAAGGACATCTGGCTGGAGGGCAATGTTCTCCATGAAAATAATATTTACATATATCTATGTTACTTTACTCATTTTTTATGTCATTATGAGTCATTCATCCATGTATTTTTCAAATATTCATTGAACCTATTAATATTGTCAACTTGTATCACGGCTTTAACAGATTCCACATACTGATTTAACTCAATCAAATCCAAGTAATATTTACCAAGAGCCGATGATAAACCAGCCTCTATTCTGAGCAATGTTACATGAAGACGTGACAGCAGCCTCTGTTTTAAGAAGACTGGCTAACATAAACAGTGTTATAAAAAAGCGCAATGAAACAGTGGTATTTTACACAAAAATTTTTTATAGGAGCCCTGAAGAGGAGCACTTAGCCTGTGCTAGCAAGGCTTTCAGGCAGAACTGAAAGTTGTAAAGAAAACCTGAGGTAAAGCCAGGCAGTTAGAGGAGAGGGAAGAGGGAGGAAGAAACGGAAATTCCAAGCAGAGGAGAAAGTGTGATTACAAGCAGAGAGACATGGAAATCAGCAGTGCTGGAAACTGCTGACAGCTCAGGGCTGCTGAAGGATAAACCATTCTCAAACTGGCATCAAAGGAATGAACAGTATTTCTAATGCCTTAGAATTTGATGAATAAAACTATGGGTTGCTTTTTCTTTTGAGTTAGACATCTTAAAAGACAAATCTGACCTTTTAGAACAATGTTTATAGTAAGTATAATGATAATGACATATCATATAATATAGTATCTAGACTATAATATAATATATAGCATATAATTATTACATTATATATGATGTATAATATATAATAAACATGTATAAAATTATATATTATATATAATAATATTTATATATTAATTATATTATATTAAAATATATTATGATATGAATGTAATATATAGTAACATTTCTTATGTCCCAGACATTGTGCCAAGTACTTTCCATCTGTCATCCAATTTATCCCCCCAAAATCATTTGAATTAGATAGCATTACCAGCCCCATTTTAAAGAACGAAGAAATAAAAATAAAAAAACTTACTTGTCCAAGTTCTTATTGTTACCAAGTATCAGAATCTATATAATTTTAGGTGCGTTGGCTGAACACTTGAAGTTTCTCTGTATCATTTTGGGGTAATAATTAACCTTTCACTACTTGCATTTTCAAGCAAAGAACTTTTTAAGTGATGAGTTTTCAATTCTAAGGAATTGCTGGTCATTTGCTCCACTCTCCAGAATGATGTGGAGTTTTCTATGGAAAAAAATAACCCGACCTGTCTCTGATTTTCTTTGAGAAATAATTATTTTTGCTCCCCAAAGCTCTTTAACTCTCTACCCTAATTTTTATCACTTTCTAAATTACCATTGTCAATTCAGTCATTCAGGATAGATTATGGTTATTATATTTTTTAATCTGTTCTCCCTTCCTTCTTTGAACTAGCAATTTTCTCTCTGAAAATGGATGTACCTTTTCTGCTTTCTGAAGGAGCTGATGTACTTAGTACGAAGACAACGTCAATTCTATGACTTCTTAACCTCCATTAAATTAACTTTCTATTCTGAAACTACCCTATGTCATATTTCTCCCTTGAGCTCAGACAAAATTAGTATTAATTTGTATTGTCCTTACCTTGTTTTTCTACCTTGAGAATCTTCAAATTATATTTCTAACACTTAGAGAACTATGTCAACAACTTAAGCAATTTGCCTTTGATTTATTATAATTAAATCCTACCCAGTCCCACCCAAAATTTCTTCCTTCCTTTTCTCGATCATTTCTTTGATGAATCAAAAATATTTACTATGAGCCAACCCTGCTTGTATAGTGGTTAAGTTCTGCACACTCTGCTTTGGCGGCCCAAGTTTGGTTCCCAGGCACGGACCCACACCACTAACTTGTCAGTGGCCATGCTGGGGTGGCACCTCATATACAAAAAATAGGGGAAGATTGGCAATGGATGTTAGCTCAAGGAAAATCCTCCTCAGAAAAAAAAAAAAAAAAAACCATATATATATATATATATATATACACGTGTTATCTCTGAGACCTTTACCAAACGCTGTAGGTTTGTATTATTTCATAGAGTATTTTGGTTTTGAAACTTGAAAGAAATTTATTTCTATTACATTGAACAAATGTATGATTTTCTTGAAATGTTTGAAGCAAATCATGGCATCATGCTGTAAAAATGAAATCTTAGTGTTGCATAAAAATATCCCACTCTCCGTCTATCTCTGACCCAAATCTTAACGTACTATATCATTAACCTGAATTACCTATTCCTTTTGACCTGGGGCTCTCAAATGTTAGTGTGAAAAATAATCACTCAAAGAACTCATTAAAATGAAAATTATCTGGCTCCAACCTAGGATGCTGGGGTGGGGTGCAAGAACCTTTAACAAAACTTCGTTATATAATTCCAGTAGTGAGGGGTCCTCAGGCTGCACTTAGGAATCACTGCATAAGACTACGGCAAAACCCTTGCTTTTATAGAGCTAGAATTTGGCCAGGGCAGCTCCTTCACACATCTTCCCTGGAAATTCATGTGACATTTATTTTTAGTTTTATTGAGGTAAACATTCACATACTGTAAGTGCATTCATTGTAAGAATACAATTCAAAGATTTTTAGTAAATTTATTTAATTGTGTAGTCATTATCACAATCCAATTTTTGGATATGTCCATTATCCCAAAAAGTCTCCTTATTCCTTTTCGCAGTCTGCTTTTTGCTTTCCATCTCTAAATATTTGCCTTTTTGGGCATTTTATATCAATGAAATCATTCGCTATGTGGTCTTTTTAGTCTAGCTTCTTTCACTTAGCATAGTGATTTGAGATCTGTCTATGTTACAGTACCTATCAGTGGTTCATTTCTTTACAATTGACGAGTAATATTCCATTGTGTGGATTTACCATATTTTAAAAACATCTATTTACCAGTAGGCAGACATTTGAATTGTTTCAAGGTTTTGGCTATTATGAATAATGCTGTGATGATTTATGGATGAGTCCATGTGGATATTATGTTTTTATTTTGGGGGGGGTACTTTCACATAATTGATTTTTAAAACCAGCTGTCCAATATTCAAATATTTTATTTCCATAATCAAAATGATATTAAAAAGAATTTTTATTTCCCGAAAAGTTTATTTACATGTATTGCTTATTTGATATCAAGTATACAACTTATGAATCATGTGCCAGATACCAGGAGTTGTCTAATCCAAATTTCATGCTCTCTCTTTAAGTAGCATAATTTTGATTTTTTACTGGGTAAACTGTCACAGAATCAAAAGACTTCCCAAATTCCACTGCAGTTAAATGTGGCCATGTGATTAGGTCCCAGCCAAAATGTTGTAACCAGAGATGTGTTTCAAATTTCTGGGAAGGCTGCTTAGAGCAAGTTTACTAAGCTAGGAGGGGCAGCTACTTGCAATTATACCTTTTATGCTTCTTTCAGTCTTCAATGATGATATAGTATCTGCGATTCCAGCAACCATCTTGGGCTATTAAGAAACCTAGAAAATAAAAGCAATTACACTTGGATAGAGCAAAAAACAGAAGTTGGGTGAGTGCCAAGTTAGGGGAAACAGTCCACAAGAACACCCTTCCTTCTGACACCCATTGCAAATTCAGGAGTCTCCAAAACCATATTTAGGTTTGATAATTTGCTAGAAAGACTCACAGACCTTACTGAAAGCTCATAGTTAAAGGATACAGATTAAAGTCAGCCAAGGGAAGATGCACACAGGACAGAGTCCAGGAGAGTTCCAAACACAGAGCATGTAGCTTCCAGCTTCCAGTTTTTTATCCTCTCCTGATGGAATGGTAGACAATGGTAATTTCCCAGCAACGATGTGTGACAGTATGCACAGAGTATTGTCAACCGGGAAGTTCACCGGAGCCTTGGTGTCCAGAGTCTATAGGGACTCAATGACGTAAACCTTGTTGAACACCCACGTGGCTGACTTTAGTCGCCAACTCCCCTATAAGTCCACTGATACCATGTGACCCAAAGTCTCCATCCTAAATCACTTTGGCACTATCTGATCCGGCCCAACTGCCCCAATCGAAATCACGTTTTTGCTGTGGCACAAAGCTCTCACCCCAAATCTCGTTGTTGCATATGACTGGTCCAAGGCCCTGAAGTAAACAAAGACATTTTTATCAGATAGAGTATTCTAAGGGCTTAGAAATTACCTGCCAGGAGCCAAAGGAAAAGGTCAGACTTCTTTTTGGGTAGGGTTAAATTCTTTTCTTACAGAGACTGTCAACTACACAGAATTTACTACAGTCTCTGATGACAACATGAAGCCATAATAACATACTTGGGCTGCTTAAATCTAGGCTTTCTTAACACGAAAGATTTTCATCTCATTTATGCCACTTTTTGCTATATTCAAGAAAACATCATCCTAAACAACCAACATGGAAATATGTAACATTAGGTAACAAGGAGAATAGAATACACTCTATAACTTCTTCCTAACAATATATAAAATACTTAAGGAGAAAGAATGACTAATAAATAAAAATCTATGTTTTATCAGAAGATATGCAAAGGTTGTCATTGCATGAAATTATATAGGTATAGGAAAGCTATCCAAATGTAAGAATGTTACGTAAAGAAAAAACTAAATAAAGAATGGATAATGACAACATTATAGAATGGAGGCATAAAATGCAGCCACATATACCAACAGATACACACTGTTAAGATGTAGGTGATAATTTTGAAAAATTTCTCCATGTGAAATCAAATCATCCTTTAACCAAGAGAGAGCATTGAAATGGTGCTGGTGGTGGGGATGGGCGTTGGAAGAGGATTGTCACTATAGTTCTCTAATCAACTACATTGAAAGATGCTACACTTTTCCCCGCCTTCTGGACGATCAAGAGATTCAATAGCCATATGGGCTATAGTTTCAATCTAAGAGCGAGCAAACTCTTCAATCTAATAGTGATCTATAATAAATTTCTGGCGCAGAAGATAGTATACAGGATGATGGAATTTGCATGCAACAGAACTTAACAATAGTGTCTTGACAAAATAGTGGTTTATATTTATCAATTATAAGAAATCTGCAAGCAGATTTTGCAAAGCCAATTTAACTGCTTAAGTAAATAAGCAAGGATTCTGATTTATTCAAGCTGCTGCTTCTGCTTTCCTAGACATGTGCACTTTGTTCCAGTGTTTTCAGGATGACTGGTCTGCTTCCAGGACTTGGTTCTAAGTCCCAGGCAGGATGAAAAGGGAAAAGTGCAAACAGCAAAAGATACATGCTAACGAAGACTTTCCTCTTTATTAGAGAAGCTGTGTGTTCTTAGAAGCCCCTTCTCAGTAGACGTCTGTTTACATCTTGCTGCACATAGCTAAGTCTCATATCCACCCCTAACTGCCAGGGAGTCTAGAGATGTAAGCATTTTCATTAGGCATATTGCCCTGAACAAAACCAGCAGACATAAGATATTAATTAGAGAACAAGTAAAGTCTGTCACAAGAAAGGACAGGCAGCGAAATCTGGTCTTAGTGAATTTAGGAGACAAATAGAAATGATTTGTCATGGTGTTATTTGTTTCCATACTATTTCTAGACATTTTTCGTAATATTATGAGTCAAATGCAAAGTGAACTGAGCTAGGTAAATATTATTTTTAAGAAAAATTTATTTTTCTTACTGTCTTATAAAGATATGAAAAAAATGAAAAGATTTCAAACAATATTTTTAGTTCCTTTGTTGAACATAATGTTTCCCCAATGCATGTTGAAATATCAGTGATGTAAATGTACAGAATATTTTATTAAATTTTATGTTTTTCTTGCTTTATTTCAAATAACCTCCTTTTGATATCAAGATAGATATTTATTTCTAATATTTTGTAACCAAAATTTAGCACAAATATGTCAAAAATATCAGGTTTGTTTATATATCATTTTTGTATTATTGTGGAATAATATAACAGAATTTACATGATCAGCCATAAAACTTCAATTTAGAACTTATTTTCTAGAGTGAATTGAGCTGAAATGAGAGGGGAAAAGTCATAATATATATCATATTGTATTCTTCTCCCTGATTTTAGTGTCTGTAGAATTTTTCTTCTAAAATTTGAGGAATTATGATTCAGCTAACGTCAAATCTGGCTTTTATATGAAGGTCTTTCTCTCTGTACGCATAATGTAACTTTTGTGATTATTAAATTACTAGTGTTGTGTTTTTCTTACTGAATAAAAATATTTTAACCACTGAAATTTTTTCAAAACATTTATGTCAGAAACGCTTCTCAAATGTATTATATATTGTCATGACTTAGTAAATAGTGAACTTAAGTATTTTCTCTTTTTAAAGTAAATTTTTATTTGAGGATAATTTTTGACTTGCAGAAAAGTTGCAAAATGGTAAAAATATATGATTTTTCTTGGTATATATACAATTCCCTCATACCTAGCATCCAGGACTCCACATTTTAACATCTGAAGTTACTATGGTACACTTTTCAGAACTACGAAATGATATTGGTACATTACTATTAAATAAACATCAGACTTTATTTGGATTTCACCAGTTTTTCCATTGATGTCCTCTTTCTTTTTCAGCATTCAATTCAGAGTACCACACTGCATTTAATTGTTTCATCTCCCCACCCTCCTCTGTCTGTGACGTTGTCTCAGTCTTACCTTGTTTTGCAAAGCTTTGGCAGTTTTGAGGAGTCCTGTCCACATATTCCGTAGATTGTCCCCCAATCTGGGTTTATCGGATGTTTTTCTTATGCTCAGCCCGGGGTTATAGGCTTTAGGGGAAGAATAACACAGAAATGGTGCTTTTCTTGTCACATCACGCTGTCCACATGACATCACAGATGATGCTCAGTTCATCACTTGGCTAAGGTTGTGTTTGCTAGGCTTCTCCCCAGTAAACTACTGTTTCTCCCTTTCCCTAGTTAGCTCTTTGAAAACAAATCATTGAGTCCAGCCCACCCTCCTGGAGGGGCGTGTATTTCTACATATGATTTAGAATTCTTCTGTAAGGAAGATTTACATTTCCTTCCATTTGTTTATTCATTGTAAATATTTTCTTGGTGGCAAAATTTTTTCTTCATGATATGTATTGTACAGTATGACAACTTTAGAATATTACGTGATGTGCCACGCAGGACTCCCAAGGGAAACAGAACTAGTAGGATATTCAATACATATACACATACTTAATGAGAGAGAGTGTTAGTTCAAGGAATTGGCTCATGTGTTTATGAGGGCTGGCAAGTCTTAACTAGGGCAGGCCAGAAGGCTAGAAAGTCTTGGGCAGGAGTTGATGCTACCATCTCGAGGTAGAATTTCATCTTTGGAAAAACCTTAGTAGTTGCTTTTAAACCTTTTCAACTGATTGGACGAGGCCCACCCACATTATCAGGGATAACCTTTACTTGACGTCAGCTGACTTTAGATGTTAGCCACTTTTACAAAGTACCTACCTAGCAATGCATAGACTAGTGTTCAGCTGTGTAATTGGATACTATACCAAGATGACACATAAAACTAACTATCACACACAGACTATGGGTTAAATTTGTGTTCACAGGAAGGAAGACACTGGTGCTAGTTTTTTTGTTTTTTCCTTCTAAAGTAAACTTAAATCAACTGTATTTCCTATTATTTGCCTTTTTGGACAAACGAACAAGTAACCCAATCAAATAAATTATGTAGAGCTGTACAACCACCTGAGTAAACATATTTTGATCATTTTCTGAAAAAGAAAAAGAATAAGAAAGAAAAAGCATTACATCAAATGCAGAAACAACTGCTCTGTCTTAGTCCAGTTTCCCTCAAAGCAGAGCTGGAGACAGGAGCTTGCGTGCAGTTTATAAGGGAACGTAATCTTAGGATGCAAGAGTGAGGGACAGGTGAGTAAACGGCAGAAGAAGTAAGAAGACAGAAAGTGTCTACTGAGGCGGCCTACACTATGAGAGATGGGTACTCAATCCCACAAGACCTTCAGAGGAATCTCATAAAATGGGTCTCAGAATTGTCTCCCGTTGTCCATTGGTCTAGGATAGCCACTTGGTCAACACCCCCATGAGTGCCAAATGGTTTTCTAAGGGACTGGAGCAGGAAGTGAGAGGACCCGTGCAGGCTCAAGTGAGGGGCTGTTAGATTGAGCCTGCAAGAAGCTAGTCAAGCCTGCAGGAAGAGGCCCCTGGAGCAGTGGCTGGAGTGACAGGTGGGGTGGACAAGTTACGAACAGGTGCGCAAGAGATGTCCAGACACGCTCCTAGGTTGTGTGACCGTGTTCAATACATCATCCTCACTGTCAATCTACTTCCTTGTCAAAAGAAAACCTGTATCATTAAAAAATATTCACTTTAATTTCTCACAAGCAAACACACTGGTTTCCTTATTAGCTTTGGTAGACTCTCAGGGCCAGAATCAACACTGAACAGCTGGAGAGAGAGATTTTCCAAATGTTAAAAAAATGAAGTAATTTTCTCCTAGACATCTGAGGCTTCATTATTTCAGCCTAGAGTATGGCTTCCTGATTGAGGCTCCTGACTGTAGAGTCTCTCCCACCCAATTCCTACTGCATGCTGCTGTCAGACACATCTGTTTACTCCATTCCTGTTGAACAAATGGATGCATCTTACTGCAGAGATTTTGGTAACATTAGAACTAATTTTGAGCCTTAGTGCACTGCTTTCAGCATTTAGATAATTCCCAGAACTGATTTGTCAACTTGTAGTGTTCCTCTCTCTGAGACATAAACTATTAATTTCATTTTCCTGATAGTCTTG
The DNA here is from genome assembly GCF_021613505.1 of Equus quagga. Lineage (NCBI taxonomy): Eukaryota > Metazoa > Chordata > Mammalia > Perissodactyla > Equidae > Equus > Equus quagga. Next base: position 8,443,169 of record NC_060281.1, read on the forward strand.
TTGGCAATTCCCATGCTCTATATTGATTCACAGTACCTCAATATGATAAAATTTCCAAACCATTTACTTTAAAAATTCATCCTGTTTCTTGGTTTGATATAGTATCCAAGAGCCATTGGTCATGAATATATCTTGCACACATTTTTCCTTTTTAATTCAAGAAATTTAGAATTTCACCAAACATTTCCACAAACAATTTCTCTGAATTTCAACAAAGAGTGTCTCTGACAAACAATATTATAACTGGAAGGATCCTATACATATAATTATGAGGAAATGGTAATTAGAATGAAGAGCCTTGAGTCAGTTTTAGATATTACTGCAAGAGTATAAACTGAAGAATGTACCTTTCTTATTTGTCCATATCTTGCCAAGTTGGAAATTTTTTCTTTGATATGTTTTTAATTATGTTCTCTGGGTTCCTCCAGATCTCATCAAAATGACTCTGCGAATGTGCCAGAGAATTGTTAGCATTTCAGATAATTGTCTGATTTATAATAACAGCAAAATCCATTGTGTATCTACCACATGCCAAACATTGTGCCAAGTACGTCACATACATTACTTGACTTAGTCCTCACGAAGACTCAATCAACAGATGAGGACACTGAGGCTTGGACAGTGACTTAGCTTGTGTAAGACCACAGAGTCAATAATCAGAGTAAAATACAGGTTTGTCTGTCTCCATAATCAATGCAACAAACTTAATTTCAGAGATCCTCCAGGAGCTGGCACCACCCTAACAATATTTTTCATTTCAGCCTGATACTCATCATCTTCTCCACTTTAATTCTTTGCGTATTTCTCACATCAGGGCTTCTAAACTGTACAACTTTGACAAGAGTTTGTGTAACTTTCTCACAACCTCAATGCCTCTCTTAATTTAAACACACACAGTCTTCTTTCCTTTTACCACAGTGGCAAAATGTGTCTTGCCTTCCTATCACTGTTAAATACTACCACCACCACCACCACCTCGCCAGTTCCTCATGGCTTCTGTCTCATCTAATACACTTTGTTCTGAATCCTCCTCTTTCTTGCCTATAAGCTTAATTGCTTTCTTTGCTAGTTCCTTCTCTTCCACGTAGAAACATGGTTAAATGTCTCCTATTCTTTTTTTTTATGCTATTTTGAAACTGATGCTATTCCTTTAAAAACCTTTTAATTCTTTCTAGGATTGACTCTTCAGGCTGAGCCTTTAGATTAAGATACCCCTGGTCCCAGCTGTGCAGAACTGATAAGGGCTGAGGCCGGGGAAGGCCTGAACTGGCAAAACCCAACAAAGACAAAGTGGGTTTTAGATTAATAGAGGAAAGGAGAGGAGTATTCCAGATTGAGGAGATAGAATGGGCAAAGGGGACTGGTGCTGGCAAGTCCTACAGATAGTAAAGTCATTATCTTTATTAGCAGAGAGAGAAACCGGACTTAGTTCATGAGAGAGCTTCAGATGCTATCCAAGGGGGTGGATTTAAATTCCAACACCTAGAAGAGCTGGGCTAGGTCTTTGATGAGGGGATAAAGAAATGAAATGACGTTTCTGAAAGATGTTTCAGGAGAGAGTGAGAAGAAGAGACTGCAGTGAAGAAAATCTAGAGACAGAAATACTGGCTGAAATATACAGTAATTCAAGTGATATTACAGCCTAGGCTGGTCATTGTTGCAGTACAGCGAAAAATGATTCTGAAAATGTTTGGGTAGAAACATCAGGAAACCATCATATCTAAATTGGTACTGGCTGGACAGATGTACAGGCAGGATGCAATAAAATATAATAAAGAATAATTCCAAATTTCAAGGATGATGGACCCAGAGATTGACAGTCTTTATGGAATGGTATAATTTTGTGGCAGAAGATCAAAGAAAAGTACTT